>NC_072457.1:19648334-19703334 GCF_027596085.1 Anoplopoma fimbria | reverse complement strand
GGCCAGAGGACGAGGTAGAAAAAATGAAGAGGAAGGGGGGTGATGGTAAGAGTGGGAGGGGGAGACAAGGGGAACAGCAGACCCCAGACAGCGAGTAGTAAATGAGGGAGAAAAGCTACGCCATCATCCACTGAACGAGAGGACGGCAGCAGTCTCGCTGAGATCTCCTCTTTAAGTCACTCAGTCTGAAAACAGTTCTGTTGGAATCCACCGGCAGGCTGAAGCTCAACGCTGTGAGCAAAAGAAATCCGAACAAGTCCTCCGAACCTAAATGATAACTTTTGTCATTTAAAGAAACAACTAACGCAGTCCTCTCTATTTTACGTGCCCACTACACATGACCGTTGCTGTCGTGTTCCAGAGAGATAAAGCATGCAGTGATACTAAACGCTTTTAATGAGGTGCAAAACATCTGTCAAAGCATTTCAGCACCTTATTAACAGCTTTAACTACAACTCCATCCTGGTTAAGCTTTAGCATGAATATTCTAGCTGGAGCACTCCAGCACAAAACATGATATTTTGACCTATAGTTACCTTATTCAGGTGGCTGTTTGCAAATTGATTCATACATTTTTTTATACAGTAATACACAAAAAAAGAAAATCACATTGAAGTATAAATTAAAGTCTGGATGGCGCTTAACTTCAGCTTGATGGTTTTTTAGCAAAGGCTGGGAGCTCAAAAACAAAAAAGTCAAGGCTCAGTAAAAGATTAAAAAAAACATCAAAAAGAAACAGAATGATCCTCTTCAACCTCCACTGTTTCTTAACATGCTCCGTTTCTTGTTCTGTGCTTTGCTTTCAGGGGGAGATTTTTCCGGAAGTCCGTATTCCCATCCCCAGTATTCCACATACAACGAATCCTGGAGATTTCCCAACCCCAGTTTATTAGGTAGGTGCTTCCCATATCAATGGATTGCATATTCATTCCATCTTGCAGCCGAGTTCCAACCTCTCTAACATTCTCTTGTAATACGCTGTATCTTTCATGCTCCACTGTTTCCATTACAGTACATCTCTGTCCGTATTGTACCGTACAGTACAATACATCATAGACACACTAATGGTTCTGTGAAAGGATGTTTAAAAAAAAAAAAAAGAGGCAATTTGGGGTGTGAATGGATTTGAAGAAACTGAAAGAGAGAGAGTGAGAATGGAAGGAACAGATTAACAGACATTTATCTGCATATCACCAGTGTTGCGTATCGGGATTTTGGGGATTTCATCAGTAATTGTGGGGGAAATTGCCCAATTTTTTTTTCATTTTTCATGTAGTCACCCTCAAATTAACGATTAAGACCAAACCAAACTGCCAAGAGCAGTGAAGAGAGGTGTGACAGCAGAGTCCACCACCAGAAACGTCTTCTGTTGAGCGATTATTTT
The DNA here is from genome assembly GCF_027596085.1 of Anoplopoma fimbria. Lineage (NCBI taxonomy): Eukaryota > Metazoa > Chordata > Actinopteri > Perciformes > Anoplopomatidae > Anoplopoma > Anoplopoma fimbria. The sequence continues at coordinate 19,701,950 of NC_072457.1, read as the reverse complement.
CATGTATGCTCTGTTGCTTAAAATGTTTCTTCTAGTTTAGCACTGAGGGTGGGTGATATGACATTATAATACCGTCAGATTTGACCATATCATGGTGGGAAAAGAGGAGAAATGAACCCAAAGTCATTGTCTGGGGAACATTTTGGGGGGTCACGTTTGAAGGTGAAACGGTCAGCTGGTGACAGTGGGATAAAGGTCAGCGGGTGAGATTGGTCAATGCTGCGCTGACCTGTAGTGTGTCCCCCCCACCCACTCCTCTCGTCTCAACCTCCTCTCCTTCCACCCGTCTTTCCCCAGTGTTCCAGCAGGATTATGGGTCTATCCTGGGGACTGAAATCGGCTGCTCCTCCAGTCTCTTCACCAGCCAGGCAGGACAGATGCAAGGTAGGTGGACAAAGAGTGAACAAGCAGAGAAAGAGTATGGTAGGTGGGTGTGCAAAGGTGCAACAAAAACATAGAAAGAGAAGAAGGGACCGCAAAAGGAACTTTGGTATGGACAGTTAAGGACAAGCAGCCTCATCACATGAGGACAAGACGCACATCAGGAGACACTATGAGGTTTAAGATTGATGGCAGCGATGTAGAGGGAAGGATGAGAGTAGAGGTGGCAAATGAAAGAAAGAGGCAGAGGGGGAGAGAGGGTGTCTGAAGTCTTGACTGAGACTAAATAGTTTGTCAGTCTGGCTTAATGCCTCACTTCCCCAAAGGGCCTCCTGGGATTACCTGGACTGTGGACAGACATAACCTGTCAACACACAGCCCGGCTGATTGATGGAAGTGACAGAGACAGGTGTGTGTGGGTGTGTGTGTGTGGGTGTGTGTGTAGGCTGTTGATTTTCTGTGTGTATAAAGGTGAGTGAGTGTGGGTTTCTGTGTGTCTTTGGGGTTACAGTATTGAATTGACCTCCTCCCTGAGGAGAGAATAGACTCAAGGGATCAGCAGTAGTAGAGCTGTACTCAGTGTGTCAGCTTAGACTGTCACTTAGTGTGTGTGTGTGTGTGTGTGTGTGTGTGTGTGTGTGTGTGTGTGTGTGTGTGTGTGTGTGTGTGTGTGTGTGTGTGTGTGTGTGTGTGCGCGCGTGTGTGTGTGTGTGAGAGAGATGGTCGGAGATGACGAGACAAGGTTCAGAAAGTAGCCCGAGTTCACTGCATTGGTACTTTTTTCATTAGCTTCATCTGCTAATGTCATCTTTTTGCTGCCTTTAACTGCTCACATTTAAATTAAAATATAATCTTCAAAGAAAAGTGAAGCGGCACATTTTACATTTCAGTAAAAGTAGTTGAAGGATGATTCAGATTTATTACAACCTGGGTCTTGTTTTTTGTCATTTTAACGATCATACCAATCGGTGACACTTTTGAAGTTTGAAGTTTGAAGCATTGCTCGTCGCCATTTTGGATTTTTGCAACCAGAAGAAACCAACTGAGACCATAAACCCATGTTTACAATGTTTACTGAGGGTATAAATCAAGAGAGAAGAAGGGTAATTTTCTCATAGACTTCTATACAATCAGACTTTTTGCAACCAGAGGAGTCGCCCCCTGATGGCCATTAAATAGAATGCAACTTTAAGGCACTTCCGTATTGGATCCACTTTTCAGACCCAGGGTGAGCTGCCTGATCGGTAATAATAAAGATTGAACTCGCCAAGTAAATTGCATATTCGGATATATTCAAAATGCTATGGCCATCTGGAAGGAAGTGGTGAGCGAAATGGCAATGAACGCCAACGCAATGTTGGCGTTCATTGCTGCTAGTTCTTTGATGATTGTTTTGTAGCGACGGGGCCTATATGTTCATCGGGTGGCCAGAGACATGACTCCAAATGAATGCTTATGTTGTTCTGTTTCCACTGGATTTGCAGGCAATAGGGAACTTTTTAAGGTAAAAATATGTCATAGTGTGTTTACAGCTTGTTATGCTGCCCCCAAATTGCCCAAATAGTATGAAAAAAGCTTTAAATGATCTGGTTTAACTGTTGGCCTTTTTGACGCAATGTCACATCACACCTGGTGAGCACAAAAATATCCAAACCAATAAAAATGAGGTGATAAAACTTGTGATAAACTGGACTCATCAAAAATTTTCAAGAAAAATTGATTTGTGTTTGTGTTCCTCCCCAGGGTCACCGTACTACTACAGTGCAACATCACGAGGGGCGGGCCCTGCTGCCACTGCAACAGCCTCCGCCTACGACCGCCACTGACCCCTTCTACTAAGAGAATAGGAGTACGAGGAGATGAGGGGATGGGGGGGGGGGGGGGCAAGGGGACGGATAGCACCAGCACTGCACAGTACAAACCTGCCTACGCACGGACGACAATGAGGACGAAGATTTCAAATTTTTGACGTCAGTGAGGTTTGAATTTTCTTTGACTGACACTTAAGCGGACAAACGCACTGCTGGGCTGAAGACACGCTGTATGAGTATTACATTACTGTGAGGACACAGGCTTGACAATATCAATTACTTATATGAGTTATAGGACTGGTCAGAAGCAGGTGATTTTGGACCCTCCCATGATAAATCAAGGCTTGGTATTCCTATCTTCACTTTAACCAATCGTCTACAAATCCGAGAAGTCAGTGGACTAAGCGGTGACTGAAACTGTGTTGTGATCTTCAGTGGTAAAATGTTGCGTTTTCAGGTTGGAAAAACCTTCTTTGGAGGAAATTATTTGAGTGGATTCGAGCAAAATAACTTCTTTTTTTATGCCCCGACATCAATCAATCAATTTTCTATGCCATGCTACGGTGAAGTAAAGACAATCCAACTCTCATAACTATGAATGACCAAAATCACCCGTATCATTACCATTCTAGTCTCTCTGCTGTAGATGCAACACATTTCTTCTGGGATCACAACGCTGGATTAATGGGATACCGCCATTTTCAATTGGGAGTGTTCAGTTTCACAACTGACCATTCGCTAAGCTCCGCCCCCACAAGTTACAGTTGGTAAGCCTGTCAAACTTTCTGTTATCTACTTTGATACAAAGGATCCTTTAGGACAGAAGTAGACAGCCAGCAACCATCTATTTGGCGGACTAAAAAACAGCCGCAAACGTTTAATCTATCATTACCACCTTTGCTCTTATGTTTTTGGATTTGAAAAAAAGGCTATAAAATAAGTAGTATCTCCCCTACTACAGCCCCCATGCACAGTGCCTCAACATGAGGAGTAATCCAAAGCTTGACTGGATGGCCGTGCTTAGTTACGGTCGTCGAGCTACAATTGGATAAATCGCTGTACCGGGGCTGAGCTTCAGTCGGACGTTCAATCCCAGTGGTTGTAGCCAGATCCCAGTGTGTATCAGAGGACGTCCACGCTTTCACGCATTCAAAGCGGCCATGATTGCCACTGACTGACGGACAGGCCTTTCAGCAAAAGCACAGACTAAAATCTGAGCCCTCTACTGTCGAATGGACAGTGAACACATTCACATCAGACCAAAATAAAAACCCCACGGGGGATGGGGTCGTCGTTCAGGAAGGTGCTATCCCACCTCCCATGCCAAGACGTAGTCCGGATCAAGAGCTATTTATAATGGGAGGAGACACAGAGTAATATATTAAGAAGCTTTTCTGCGCTGCACTCCGTGCTGAGAGTGAATGCCTGTTAATGATTTGTAATATGTGTCACGCTGTTGTGCTAGAATAGTGATGATGACGATGATGATGATGATGACGATGCAGTGAAATATGAAATCTTAAAAAAACGTTCCATATGAAAAGAAGTCTTTTGTTTATGACTATGATCTGAGTTTCCTGTTAATAGTTTGTTGCCAGGTATCAGCTGACGCAGGTGCCATTGATTAAAAAAACGCAATTTTTTATCTGCGCCTGAATATTGATAAGAGGAGCCAGGAAGCAGCGGCACCCTCCCTTTCTCTCTCTCTCTCTCTCTCTCTCTGTCGCTCTATTCCTCTTTCTCTCTTTAAACTCCCCAAAGATGGGCCCCCCCTAGTGGATCGGCTGACTAACTACAAAAGCACAAAGAGACTCAATCATTTAAAAGGCGCCATTTTCTTTTTTTTGACTTCCTTTTCAAAACATTAAGTACTTCTTCTTCTCCCCTTTTGAGTATGTGTCCTTGTGCTTGTTTGGCATCCCGGAATTGTTTCTATAAAAGCATCGCTTTTGTTAAAAAAAACAAAAAATGTTTTTTGTCTGTCTCCTCCATCAGTTCTGCGCTGTGACAATGTATGACTCCAGGGTCGAGGCCTTACCCAACACGTACACACAGAGCAGGACAGGTTTGCCCTTTGGCGCTGATCTGACATCAGTGTGTTTTCCCTGTAAAATGTGTTGGTTTTATTTTTGGAGGGCCCGCAGTGTTGATCTCGTGAGGGGGGGTATCTCCCCTTAACCTGTACGCAGATTCCTGTCTCACTTCTGTCCATACCAGACTTGTACAGTAATCAGTGAACGAGAAGAGAAGTCACAATGTCCATAGCAGTTTCAGTTATTCACATCTTAGATTTTAGTAAAGAAGCTTCCTTTATGATAAAAAAAAAAAACGAGTAAGAGGTGTGTGGTGTTGTTTTAGCCATTGTCTGCAAATGTTTACATATCTTTTGCTGCTTTTTTTTTCTTTGGTATGCGTGGCCGACCGTAGCGCTTCATTGCTACTGTGTAGTTTTACTAGCGAACAGATTGAAGGCACCAAATCTGCAGCGTGAGACATGAAAATAAAGCTATATATAAACGTATACCTATAAACACTGAGCAAAGCTGTTAGTTTTTCGAAATCTTTGTTGTTTCTGGGGTTTTTTGAAATAGTGATTAGAGTCCTTTTACATTTTTAGATCTTAAAAGTTGTGCTGCACACAACTCTAAAGCGGATTCTTACGACGGCTCGCCCGCTGTGCTGCTTGCCAGCAGGAGCCTTTCCTTTATTTCTCTCTTTCTCTCTTGATCCTCCTGAGGCATTATTGAACCTGAACCACACCAGCTGAAAAAACAAGGACAGTGCCTTTAGTTTTATATGTCACCCCCCCCCCCAACCCCAACCCCCTGACTGACCACGCATCACAAAAGTTTAACTTCCCTCCCTGTAACTCAACAACGCAGGGTTGTCGAGTATATGAAGCCTTCCACGAATAAGTAGCAGCCAGTGATTTCTACGGTAACATTGCAGCTCTGATAACAGGACATGTAGCCCTGATCCAGAACCATATACTCACTCAGCACTGACATTTCAGTCACAGACTCACAGGGATAATGGTGAAAACACAAACTCATCCGATGAAAAATAAACAATCTACAAACGGCTGGAAAGTAACAAATCCAAATGTATTTCAATAAAGCTTCAGCTGACAACGATGTACCGACCCAAAGCGTCGTCGCTGGAAAACGTAGCTCAGCCGTCGCCATGTTGAGAGGCAATAGAAATGCTCCCAATCTGGTTTTTAGCCCTCTCAAAAGAAGGGTCCTTGATTTTTTTCCAGGCATACAACTATTTCAACCACATTTGATTTTTTAAGTGACTGAAAATTCTGACTGAAATTTACAAGTTCTGATAAATATCCACGCAGTACTGTGATATGTGATATACGGCTCCTGATCAGGGCTAAACCGAACTCACTGGCTTTACAAGGAGTGTAAAAAAAAAAAAGGCACAAAATACACACAAAAAAGCCAAGTAAGTGACAGACGTGTTACAAGTCTGTTCATCAATATAGCTTTTTTTTCTTTATTATTCAACCAGAGCGCCTATAAATGAATTACACCCTAATTTTTAACACACACACACACACACACACACACACACACACACACACACACACACACACACACACACACACATACACACACTACTGTAAACATGAAGAAATATCGATTGAGTCGTTCTCCTTGAGGAGGTGAATCCAGCCGTGCCTCCCATGTCTGCTCGCGAGAAGCTGCGACAACAAACCAGTTCCCTTCTCCGGTGTAGCCAGGAACACCCCAGCCACACCACGTTAACGGGATTATTTGTTAAACTATGCATCTCATAGTGACACAGCTCGCCTTGCCATTGCTTTGACCTAATTGGCTCACATTGGGAGAGAGAGGGCCGGGCTCTCATTGGGCCGCGGTCGTCTTCGAATTGGCAACCGTGACTTTGACTGCAGTGATGACAGGGGTGGGGGGCTGTCGTTGTGGGTGGTACTGTAGGAAGCACGGGCGGGCAGAGGCCACACACACACACACACACACACACACACACACACACACACACACACACACACACACACACACACACACACACATATAACTATAAGTACAGACACACACTCTCTCCCTCCCTTTGTCCTTTGCGGAGAGTGGTGATCGCCCCTCCTCTCGTGGCCCATGTGTTCCCCAGGGGAGGCCAAACCTGCTGTGCCATCAGAAGCTCATCCCGTCTTTTATCTCCCCCCCTCCCTGCCTCAGCCCTAATCTCATCATATCTCACGCACTCGTCTCCCCTCTACTCTCCTCCTCTCCTGTAGCACTGCCACACCACCAGGATTAGGAATATTAAAAGTATTCTGTTGATTTCAGGCCTGTGACCTTCTTGGAAAAAGTCATCCCTCTTTCTCCAGACAGCCCTATTACTCCCCCCCCTCCTCCATCTCCCTTTCTGACTTTCCTCTCTGACTATTCGGATGCGAAGCTCACTGTCCTGTCAGGAATTCTGCATAGGAGTGCAGAAGGGTGTTTTGTGCCAAAGCGAGGTCATTTCAATGGCAACAATTGCTGCCGATATTCTTTATTTGGCCAAGAATATTCTGCGAGATGGCATCTTGCAATTCTATCTTCTCCTCGTGTATCTGTAGAGTGTTTAAAAAAACACAAAGAAAACAACCAGTTTCAGATCAAACAAAGACGTTTCATTTCCAGTTTACTGTCCATGAAAATTCAAATCGCATCCTGAGTTGTTTTTTTTTTTATCCCAGCTCCAAATCAAATAGGGAACTGAAATAAATGCAAATTAGTTTTTTTTTCTTTATTATGATTTCTCAGCGAGTGTGCACCGCCCGACTGTATCTCAATATGAAATCCATGAAGATGGCTATTGCCTCCGTGAAACCTGAGGGGATTTCAGCATCACATCTTGACAGCAATTAGTGGCACAATCTGTTTCATGCTTGCTGATATAACTAGGCTCTGGACAGATCTCATACTGAAGTGTTACAATGTTCTGTACATCTTAATATTATTCAACTGTGGAAGAGGAGACATACACAGGACTCAGCCTACAAAAATCAACTGTGCTTTTTAAGCAGATGTTTCAATCAAAGTAAAAAAAAAAATGGAAAAAAGAAAAAAAGAAAACATGATTTTTCACCTTACTGTGGCCTTTCGTGTAACAATCTGGAGTTTTTTTTGTGTCCATGGCTTCCTATCTGGGGTGTTAAAGAGATATTTATATCTGTGACGTTTCGTAAAAAAAAAAAAGGAAAGAAATTCATCCGAGTACAAAGACGAAATTTGGTTTCAACAATTCAACTTGCTCGAAAAATCAAAAGCGACAAAAAGAAAACATATCTGTAACATTCACCAAAGCCTGTGATGCCTGTTTTAAATAATAGATTCTTGTACAAAACACATATAAAATAGCAGAAAAGACTTACAGATACAGACACAAAATGAAGATAAAGAAATGCCTTCAAATATTCTGGACGGGAGGATTAAAAAAAAAAATGTAAAAGAATTGCTTCTTTAAGAAAATGTGTATGTTTTTTATTCGATTTTCTAGTAGTTGCAAACAAAACTTGGTGTTTTTTCTCTTCGTGTGTTGTGTGTTGTCTTAATATTTGAATGTATTTACTGCAGTGCGAATTTGCCAAAGATATCATATCACTTGATTTCTCTACTTTTTTTTTTTTTTTTTTTTTTTTTTGGGGGGTGGGGCGTTTTTTGTTCCTGAATTGTGACCAATTTTGTTCAGAAAACTGGAAATAAATGTTAAATTTGATAATATGCTTATTTTTCATATTTCTAATGTTGATATTATTGCTATTTTATTCCCTGGGTTTGAGTTCCTGTGAAATATTAAATTGCAGTTTGCTTGACGCATCTCCTCATACTCAGTCTGTGTACCTGTCCATCCGTCCACCTGAGTGACTGTTGTTGGTGAATTATTCCATTTATGTACCTGTAATGTGAAGCTAAGAAGTAATTATTTGTAAATATTTGCCATAATTTTATTGGTCCTTCAGAATAAAAAAATAATTTTTTGGAAGTTACAGTGTCTGTGTCTGCTTGGCTACGAATGTACACATGTTTCTCACGGACGTCCACATGCATGGAGAAGGAACACACGCACACTCAGTGCCACATTCCTCCACGTCCAAAATCAGTCTGGACAGACGGAGACTTGTCTCAGTGTGACCCCGCCGTGTGGCTTTCATCCTGGAGACACAGATCTCATCTCGGGGCATCTATCTTGAGGACGAGATGTGGGGTGGGGGCGACACACACAGCTAAACCCCCTCCCTCTCCTCACCCCACCACTTGGAGAGTGAACGGAGAGTCCCAGTGCTGCAGTCTTGGCTGCTGGCCGAGTCCAGGAGGGGGCAGAGGTCTGTGTGTGTGTGTGTGTGTGTGTGTGTGTGTGTGTGTGTGTGTGTGTGTGTGTGCGTGTGTGTGTGTGTGTGTGTGTGAGTGTAAAGGAGACGAGGAGGAGGAGTAGGAAGGGGGAGAGGGGTGATAATAGGACACAAGCCACGACATGGCGACAACACGCCACACACACAGAAAACAGCACAAACCCAGCTTGAGACACAGGCCGGGCTGTCCGCAGTTTGGGTGCCTGCCCAGGACACCAGAATGGCATGTGTGTGTGTGTGTGTGTGTGTGTGTGTGTGTGTGTGTGTGTGTGTGTGTGTGTGTGTGTGTGTGTGTGTGTGTGTGTGTGTGTGTGTGTGTGTGTGTGTGTGGGTATGTGCGTGCAAGCTCATTTTGGTTCCTCGCCAACTAAAGGCAGCCCTGTAAGGTTGTGTAAGAATGGATCATATGGTAAAGATTTGTAAAGATTGTTTTAGTCAGGGCTGGATAAACCCTCTGTGGGGCCAGGGGCAAACATGAGCTGTGGGCCCGTAATGGGCCGCTTCTATTCAATTCAATTTAATTTATTTTGTATAGCCCAAAATCACAAATTACAAATTTGCCTCAGAGGGCTTTACAATCTGTACACATGCGACATCCTCTGTCCCTGAACCTTCACATTCACAGGAAAAACTCCCCTAAAAAACCCCTTTAACAGGGAGAAAAAAGGAAGAAACCTCTGGGAGAACGACAGAGGAGGGATCCTTCTCCCAGGATGGACAGAATGCAATAGATGTCATGTGTACAGAATGAACAACATAACAGAGTTACAACACATTCAATGTATATGACATAAATGATTCATATAATAAGAGTAGAAAGCAGAGTAACAAAGGTAAAAATGAAGACTACTTATAATAACAGCAGCAATGACTATAATATAATTAAAATAATGATATGGGGAATAGTAATAGTAATGTGACAAATAATAATAAGCGAAGTAGCAGTGGCTGTCAGCCGGGTCACAGCAGGAGGCACGACCACGGTCCAGGTACCACAACGATTCATTGAATCCTGCGAGGCGAGAAAGCAAAAAGGCTTTATGGTAGAAGCAAAGCCAATAAGCGTAATGGTACAGGGAATAGTAATAGTAATGTGACTAATAATAATAATGGTGGTAGCAGTTGGTGTCAGCAGGGCCACAGCAGGAGGCACGACCACAGTCCAGGTACAGCCATGATTTATCGAAACCTGCGAGGCGAAAAAGCACAAAGGGGGTAGAAGCAAGTCAATAAGCGTAATAGTATTACTTCTCACATGTCTCCCCATCCCAATGCCAAGGCCACAAACCAATAAACCTATGCTGAAATACTTACAGTCCAGTGTGTCAGTTGGTTTGATTAAAACCCTAACCTTGTGAATTCTGATGAAAAAATGTCTTCTGTAGCTTTACCCGAAAAAGTCAAGGAAAAACTTTTGGTCATGGAGTTTGAAACACATGGGTGTTTAGTCGGGTCGGGCAGTGTACTGGTTTCATTCAATGGACTGTATGTAAGAAGTGGACGCAGTCATCATGACGTCACTCATTGGTTTGTGGACAGTGTGAAGCCTCGAGTTTGACAATTGGTCTGTCGCCATCTTGGCTTTTTGCAACCAGTGAACGGAAGTGACCATATTTGGACGCCAAAGGAATGATGTAAAGCTGCCATATAAGGCTCTGGTTGAGACCTGTCAATCACAAGGTAGCCCCGCCCTAAAGCGTACCCTGCTTCATGGTTTATTTGAATCTAAACGTACCATCATTTACTAAATGAACATCATGCTGTATTGAAGAAGACTTGAAACTAGAGATTGAGACCATAAACTCATGTTCACAATGTGTACTGAGGTAATAAATCTATTGAGAAGTAGGGTCATTTTCTCATAGACTTCCATACTATTAAACTTATTTTTACAACCGGAGGAGTCGCCCCCTGATGGTTAGTTGACAGAATAAAAATTTAAGGAATCAATAAACACAATTATTTTCAATATGATTTTCTTTCTTTCGAATGTTCCCTTACATCGACAATAAAGTGAAAAATGATGAAATCATGTTAAGTTAATCATGTTTTAGGTCATATCGCCCAACCTGTACTGTTTAGCAAGATGCTATTGAGTTGCATTATGGGAATTGCAGGATCCAGTATTGTTTGGTGCTTTACTCATGCTAGGCAGTACAAGTCAGTTCAGTTTTGATCTTCTCTTTCTTCTAATCTGTCTCTAACAATATGAGCTGAATCAGCGATTTCATCAAAACAGTCTCCCCCTGCACTTACGATGCATGTAACAAAAACACAAGAAGATGAAGGTATGGAAGGAAAGTTTCACTGTGCACTGCCGTAGTTTAAAAAAACTATGTAAGCAGACAAAACGTTGTTTGCATGACAGGTGCAGAGCCGGCATATGATCTGCCGGATCAATGTCGGCTTGACAAATATGAATTTGACAGTGCTCCATTAGTTAGAAACCAGTGCCACACCCTCTGCCCTCTTCACTCTCCCCCTATTACATAACATGACTAGGCATTGACATGTTCTACCGCTCCTCCTCCTCATCCTCCTCCTCCTCCTCTGGCTTCCCATACAAGAGCAGGAGACAGACAACAGTGGTACTTATGGAGGCCAAGAAGTCATGCAAATTAACGTCAGTCAGCATCAGTGTGTTTTGGCCCTCTAGAGCCCCTGTAGGGAGGAGGTACGGGGCCAACTGAGTATAATTGGGCCTCAGCTGATTAGTGAAGAGGGGTTCATACAGGAGAGAAAGGGGGGGGATGAGAAGAAGAGATGCTGAAGAGATATCAGGAGTGAGAGAGCAGGGCCTTTGAATCAAACAGGAGGAGGAAGAAGAGAGGAACTGACAGAACATACAGAGGAAAAATGGATGGAGCAGAGAGTGTGCGAGTGCTCGTGTTGCATATTCATGACTTCTGCCGTGTTTGCATCCCAACTCCCTCTGACATCTTCCCTCTCTTTTTGCTCAAAACCGAGTGCATTTGTTTGGGTGTAGAAACATAACTGAGAAGTGCAACCGGCATGTAGATTATATGCATTATTTATTATCTTGTATTTATTTATGTAAAGGTTTGGTCTGGTTTCCTATTAGTTAAGATAACAGTGCACTCACCAGGTTTGTTGCTGAGATCTGGGAACGAGGTGTCATTCGCTGAATTGAAGTCAGACAGGGCAAAAACAACAACAAGCAGTCAGGTGATAATACAAGTTCGAACAAACACAGGAATGTCAATATTGGATGATACTGCAACAACTCTTACTAATGCCGCGCTTTGCAATATCTGCCTCATGCCATCAAAGGAGACACTAATCCTGCACTGGCAACATTGGAATTAGAAATGTTCCAATTTCTAATTCCAACATCATGCTCTATTGAAGAAGACTTGAAACTACATATTGAGACCATAAACTCATGTTTACAATGTTTACTGAGGTAATAAATCAAGTGCGAAGTAGGGTCATTTTCTCAAAGACTTCTATAGAATCAGACTTGTTTTTGCAACCAGAGGAATCGCCCCCTGCTGGCCATTAGAGAGAATGCAAGTTTAAAGCACTCACACATTGGCTTGACTTTTCAGAACCAGAAGTTTCCATCAGACTGCAAGAAAAGTCAGCAAAACTTATTTGTAAGAGAAAGTTAAGGTGAACCCATACTGTTCGTTGTAAATATCCTTTTGTTCACAAACTGACCGCTTAAGACTTTATTACCACATTTCACATCCCGTTTTACCTAACAAAATATAGTTTCTGTCTAAAGAGCTGTCTGACTGCTCTCATGTTTCTTAATTACTAGCAGTTTGCAATTAATACTGTGTGTGCAATGTTGTCATGATCAATAGAAATAATGACCAAATGTATCAAGAAAAAATATAGCACATGCTGTAGTAAATCAGGATGTTACTTTAATATGATGGATCCCTATAAGAACAGTTTCTTACTGTTTATAATAAGTTATTTACAGCGATCCCGGTTCCGAACCCCCAGGGATCAAAATGATGTTTATGTTTCTAATAAACGCTTTTTGTTTGTAAATTACTAGATAATTTTACATCTTAATGCTCCTAAAACTGTTTGAATAAAACAGTCTGAGGATAAAAAAAAAATCACTCTTTGTTTGAAATGTATCACCCAGTGACATTTGCTAACTGAAGAGGGATTGCAAGCCAACATTGTTACATGTTAAGGGCGCACAAGGAAGTTCTAATCCCACTTCCATGTGCAATTGCATACTGTATATTTCTATCATCACCAATTTGGTTTTATCGCTGTGCAAGCGATTCTCTTTTGAAAAATCCACTGCCTCAGGGAGCAGCACGGCAGTCCACCCGCTAGTCAACTGTAGGCTCATCAAATGAGGAGAAACTCTGACACACTAACAGCGATAAAAAAAAACGTGGTTTGACCTTATCCCAGAAGACATTTGGACCACACAGAATGAGCCGTTACATGCCTCCCATTGCCCTTTATGGCGGGATGCGTTACACGGTGACAGTGGTAACGATGAGCGAGGCTTGTACAGAGTGCTAATGTGCTGCGTTTCCATCATTAAGGCCCTTCCCGGACACCAGAAATGATGGGACACGTAGTTCCATGTTAAGTTTTTATCCCCCCCATCCCCCTCCCTCGAAACCCGTCACTCACAATCCCTCCCTCACACAGATACTACATGTAACAAATGTCAGATGTGTGTGTGTGAATCTCGGAACCATTGACAGGCATGGAAGCAGCTTGTTGAACTAATAGCCTAACTAATGTGTCTACATTCCCTCCCACCACCACCCCTCCTCCTCCCCTCTCCTTACCTCCCTCAACCACCTCTTCCCGCTGCAAAACTGACATCTATGAACTGAGCAGAAGAAAGAGGAGAGGAGGAAAGAAAAAAATAAAGAGGAGAGGAGTGGGTTGACAAGCGGCGGACCCTCTTCGCCCTCCCGTCTGACTCCGTCTATCTCCCCCTCTCTCCCTGAGGGTTTGTCTCTGAGGGTAGCGCTATGATGAATCGGCCTGTCTGAGCTAACCTAGCGGAGACCAATTAGAGAGAGAGAGAGAGAGAGAGAGAAAAAAAAAAGAAAAACAATGAGAGAAACTGAAGCAAAAGGGGAGAGCGGGAGACAGAAGAGAGGAGATCGAGAGGAAGGGCAGATAGGTTAAGAGGGAGGTAGGAGGATAGGGGTAAAGTGGAAAGTTTAAGACAAAGCATGTTGGTCTGTTGTCTACTTTGTGTGTGTGTGTGTGTGTGTGTGTGTGTGTGTGTGTGTGTGCGTGCGTGCGTGCGTGCGTGCGTGCGTGTGTGCGTGCGTGTGTGCGTGCGTGTGTGTGTGTGTGTGGGTGAGCTGTCAGTGCTGAGGGAGAGGCAGCGTGAGGGGCTGGCCTCTTAAGTCTTAACCTCGTCTGCTGCTGCAGGAGAGGCTTTGACAGCAGAGACGCACAAACAGGACCGACACTTCCACTTCCACTTCCTCCTCCTCCTCCTCCTCCTCCTCCTGAGAAACCTTTTACTGCCACGCTCCTCGTTCTTCCTCTCCCCTCCCCTGCTCCTGCTGGTTATTCTGTTGGTCCTATAGCAATAGCAATAAATGAACTGATGTCCGCATCCCCAAATGATCGTTACTATTGGTGCTTGTTGTATAGTTTTGGACCATAGACTGTATATAACAAGCCGACGTAGTCATGGTGATGGCAACCATTTGTTTATGGACTATGATTCGAAGCCTTGAGTTTGGTATTTCAGCCGTTGCCATCTTGTTTTTTTGCAACCAGAAAGGGTTGAACTTAGCACAACAGGACTCTGATACTGGAATAAAGAAGGTCAGTAATTAGCACCTTCAGACTTGTAATTAGCATCTTTCTGGTCATAACCACAACTAGGAAAGTAGTTTTTTTCTTAAAGATCAAATATACATAACATTGTCAAATTGATAAAACAGAAAGTGCAGGGGAAAAAAAGAAACAAACAAACATGGCTGCCTCACTTCATCATAAGTCCATTGTTTAAGGTAAACGACCCCTAAAAAGGGCTATAATGTCAATATCAATGCTTTTTAACCCTCACACAACCACCTGTGCACACGACCGCCTTGAGTTGTCTTATACTATTCTAAATCCATAACACAAGAGTTCCAGTCTCTACCATCTGTCTCGGATGATGTGAACGTTGCGCTACTGGGCAACTCTGGAGCCTATATATGTCAGCCCAGTCTGGCCTGGGATCAAATCCCGCTGACGCTTCCTCGCCCGTGTATGCCAAACTCATTTTTCCTCCTTCAAACAAACATTTGATAAATGGCCTCCTCGCTCTCCTCTTCGCAAATAGCAAAACTCTCCCTGTCCTCCTCCTCAACGATCACCGTTGTCTTCTTGCCCATCCCCCTCACGCTCCGATACAATTACAAACATCCCGCTTCCCATTTATCACCAACAATTAAACAGCGCGGATGGAGGCGACTTCATGAGCCGAGAGTTGAGGGCGAGGAGAGACGAGGTAGAGTCGGCAGTGAGAAAGAGAGAGGAAGGCTGACAGCACAATTAAGGTTTTTAATTCTCTGCTTGAGTGGGCCGGTCCAGTCTTTATGCTAATTAGGATGCCACAGCCGTGTAATAAATCTCTATGATCCAGCCTCATTTCCCTTCTGTCTCTCTCTGTCTGTCTCTCTCACAACAGCATGGAAAGTTCATCCCACTACTTCCTACGGTAGCACCCTTTTTCGGCTCGAGTGCTAATAGTTTCATTTAAATTGATTTGTTTTTCTCGTGCAGTTTTGAACGCTTCCCCCAGATCCGTTAGTCGCGGCGTGGCGGCGCGGGCCGTTTACTGGTTGGCCAAGCATTCGACGCCTTGCCTCGATGCTGGTACCACATGTAGTTTCTCTCCCTGTTAACTCCCTTTATTAGTGTTTTTTCAGGAATTTGGTTCCCACCGTGCCGTACAAACACACACACACACACACACACACACATCTACAGGCAATCAATGCAGACAATATTCTCTTATTCCTCTCCCTCTCTTTCCTTATCCTCTCATCTCCATTTGATGGACGTGTCTAATGATAACATCTGCGGATGGGAGGAAAACAGCACAACAATCCGCAGATAATTGGGGGGCCACATTTAAAGACGAGGACAGAGAAAATGAGAGGGATAGATAAGTGGACAACTGTAGACTGTTTGTTAAAGTAGCAACTAGCAGATATATTTTCACCCTCATTTAGATCCCGAGGATACACACTAATCAGGGTGGGGGGTTTGTCCGTTGTTTGCTACAAAGTGTCCCAAAGCCAATTTAACCACAAAATCTGTTGAAAAACATACAACCGAAGTTTCATGTTCATTAAATAAATGCGGTAAGAGAAGGTCCAAGCTGATTTTTACTGGAAGAAACACACACAGAGATCATTTTACAGCAGAGTCAGCCTCGATGCACATCTGAGCCGCGTGGACGTCAGCTAGGAGTACAGAGGCAGAGGGGACAGGGGGAGGGACACTGAGGCCTCCTCGCTCATTGACGTTATCATAACGCTGATGGAATTGAACGCAACAGAACAACACTTAAGCTTATTCGGAGTCTTGTCTCTTTTAGCTCAATTTTGGTCTCCACCAACTCTCTATTTGGCTCTTTAGCATCTAAATACTCCATTGTGTTTACCATTTAGTCGATAACTTTAATTTCTTTTGGCAGCATTTTCACATTTACTGAACAGCTGGTAGATAAGAAGGAAATGGGCGTATGAGGGGTTCGACATGCAATAAAACCTGCTCAAATCCAGAACCCTATTGGCCCCACAGGGTTCCTGAAAATTGGAGAATATAACAATTTAACAAAAACTTCTTTTTTTTAAAATCTCTTATCCATTCAAATTCCCAGACCCCCAAGTTGGGAACCTCTCAATATAAAGCTTGTGTAGGCCTTAACTACTTTCATCAACCTACCTCACAAAGGTTTCCATGAGCGCTGCCATCAGGCGTCTGAGCCTTGCGAAGCCCCGCAAAAAATGAGCAACGGACAGATATGCAGTCAGAGGAACAAAATGAAATGGATGTGTCATGCAGCTGGCTCACAAAAAAAGAAGGAAAAAAAACAGCAAGCAAAATTATTGGTGCGTATCAGTGAAACAGCTCTGCTAAAAAAAACAAAAACATAAACTCACATAGGAAAAGGAGAATGAGAAGGGTTGTCAGCTGGAGCCCGGTGTCTCTCAAGCCTGAGAAGAACAAACAAAACTGGTGAGCACAAATCTGCTGTGATCTGTTTTTAAGCATTTACGAAGAATTTCTACTAAATGCTTCCAAACTGGACGCACTGTGTTTCAGCTCAAGCTTCACACTCTGCAGAGTTTCTCATCTTAAGTTAATTAATCTTCCTCAGAAATGCCCTCTTGCGCTGGTTTTTAAACCTGTTTCAAAGAAGCATGGACTGAACTTCACAACATGAGAATAGAGGCTGAATGGAGGGTCAATGACAAGAATCATTTCATTTCACTATGTTTTGATTTGCAGACCTCTACGGTATTTAGTTGTTGTTTTTTAATTAGAAGGAGGAAACAGTGAATCATCTACTTGATACAGAACCGAAATGTTTGACAGCAAAGTCAGAATGCCAAAAAAGGTGACAAGAATCTGGCTCGTGTGGTGGCTGGAGAAAAATGGCAGAAAGGTCAGAAAAGTAGAGAAGAGTCTCTCCTATATGTGAGAAAGGTGTCAGCTGGCTTTTACTCCAGCTGTTGTCCATACACACACACACACACACACACACACACACCTCCAACCTCAGCCCAGCAGGAGTCATCACCGCCACTGGAACAATATGGAGGATAACGGCTGAGGAGGAAGTGTTTTTATTTTTTTTTAATCTCTCCAACTTCAACCTTCACCTCTGTCTTAAATTATCATCCCACCTCCCCCATCCTCTCTGAGATTAAGGTTAAACCCCCCTTATCATCACCTCCACCCATCGTTACCCTTCCATCCCCCGCTGAGACACCAAGGAGAACCTGCCACCAATGAACGCCCAATCAGCCGCAGCCCTGTTATGATGTGGCCTCCTGTCTAGGAATGTGGAGAGGAGAGGATTTTCAGATGTTGCCAGCAATGATCATCATTATTTAGCCGTTCAGAGCAGCCAGAACAATCACGCTCCTACTGCCATTACCATGATCAACTATTTTCAGCTTCAGGGCTAAATCATCATCATCTTCCACTGTGGTTATACATTTATTTGAGGACACAGAACATCTGAATCCCTGAGATTGAATGAGCCAAGTTTTTATTTTACAAGATAAAGTACGGAATAGATGAGGCAATATTCCATGTATGTGCATTACTTTTGCATAAAAATGTTGAGAACAAAAAAAAAAAAAAAGTATCTACAGTAACACTTGACACTACACACCACTTATTTTTACTGAATATGAACTAAGGAATGCTGTCACTCAGCTAAACTATCACCATCAATCTTTGTACCGAAGACGAGTGAAGACCGGGAGACGAACAGAAGGATGATGACAGAGTGTAAAACACACCACTGCTCCATCAAACCGCTGAGTGAATAAAAAACAACAACATTGGATGTCAAGGAAGTAGTCTCCATAAACACAGGCGCATTACATTTACCACAAACAATTTATTTTGTTCCATTTATGTCAATAGAAAGCTGACAGACACAAGGCGACAGACAGTAACAAACTAGACAAGCACCAATGAGAAATAAAAGCAGACACTTCTTTACAACACAACCATGTAAAAAAAGAAAATGCCATGAAGGAAGAATTATAAACATTTACATTAATGACAGTAAATTACATCTGCAGGGTAGAATAACAACATCAACGACATAAATATGGTAATAAGCAGCCAGAAGGTGTAAAGTAAATGACGTTCTTTAGCTTAATAATTATGAAGTAAAAGAGCAATGCTCTACATAAAACAAGATACGCTGTACATCTAATGCTCATACATATATTGTAACATGTACTCGGGGGGGGGATTGCAGGCTGGCCTAAGGACAATTTGAAATATTCACTATGAATAACGAAGGGCTAATAATTAATGTGCTAAGACGCCATACTGTGTCAAAATCTGTGCATCCATCACTAATCAAACATCAGACAAAGGCCAGTGTCCATTGTCTTGGAACAGGAAGTGATTTCTTTAGGAAAGTGCAATGATTTAGATTCTGGTCGCAGAGAGGATGTCCTCCACCAGGTGCTTGTAGACCCAGGCGTCCCCCTTCAGCCTCTGTCGCCGGATCCCGACGACCTCCGGCCGCTGCAGCATGCACACCTCCAGCTCAAACGCCATGGTGACCTTCCCGTGGTCACCCCAGGTCCGACACTTAAGGGTATACCTAAAAGAAAAAAAAAAAAGAGACGCAGGGACATTAGGATGGGATCAAGCGCTGGGCCGTCTGATCGGGGTAAAGGGGTGTAATGCGTTATCTTCTTACCCTTTCTGTGTGAAGTCAACGTTTTTCTCTGGCAGGATGGAGAGGATCTGGTTGAGGATCTGGTCTGGATTGGTCTGACTGGTCAGAGTAACGTTGTACTGCGCCTAGCGAGGAAAAGACAAGACACAAAAGTGACGTGTGCAATACTCAAGACGCAGAACGGGGGACAGGCTCGCGTGACATTCGGTGCGCTCCGTACCTTGATCTTGCGCGGGCCGTCTCGCACAGCTCGCCTCTTGCTGGGAGTGAGCATGGTGATCATCTTGTCCAGGCCTCTCTCCAGGGAACCGAACACTTTTCCTGCCTTCTTCTTCTTCCCGCTGTCCCCTGTGACCGCCATGTCCAACGACCGAGACCTGGGTTGGCAAACCGGGTCACATGTTTAATCACTTCGGCAGGTCGTTTGATCAGACTCCTCTTACCTAACCCTTCTCACCACTTCTTTAATCATTTAGGTGATTTTCTTATTCAAATAGACGAAGACTGAGCGAGCAAGGCTGCTGGACAAGCACCATCCTTTAGAATTAAATCACCTTTTGACCTTGGTTTAGTCTCTATAGCCCATAGGCCACCGTGAAGTCCGACCATTCCTAAGATTAGTTCATACTAGCCACAGTGAAGCTGCCGCGAGGCGTGGGTAACAGAACGATGCAATCACAGCCGGCGTGGCAAGTGGTTGCTGCGCTTGGTAGTGCACATCTGAATTTGCACGCACAAACATGTGACTGTCACAAATAGTTCACTAATAAAAGCACTATTTACATGTCTAGGGATTATTCAAAGAAGGCCTATTCGCTTTTAAATGCTTTTGAAACTGGAGGTCTAAAAAATATTTTGCAGCTCAATCAAAGTGTCTACAGGATATTAAACCATTGTTTCTTTATAACGTATGTATAAATTAACATCTTTCTTTGCGGGGCTTGTATCAAGAAATAGTTAATGAATGTGAGATATGAGTTTACAGATAGTTACAATCCCTCCTGGGCATAGTAGAGGTTGGCTGATGGCGTTTTGCTGGTTACAGCTACAGCCTATGGGCATATCTATGGGTTACACTTGTCCTTTTGATTCTTCACAGTTCATTTTGTTTGTGCGCCCTCTGGCGTGTCAGAGAATAATGCAATGAACAGCGCATAACGTATATACGCCTCTGTTTATGCTTGGAGCTTGCCAGTATAAACAAAGCTTTACTTGTGAGCTTTATCCTCTCTCCTGCCCCTATCATGGTCGTAAGAATCCCATTCAGCTGCTAACAAAAAAAAAAAAAAAACACACACACTTTCCCTTACTCCCTCTCCGTCACCTCAGAGCCTCCACTCACCTTCGCTCAGGACTGAAGGCCAGTATTTCAACATTCGCAAGCTCCTTGAAGTCTGCTACTCTCTTCTTATTGTGCTCTTTAGAGGCACTGCCGCTACCTGCAAACACACAGAGAAGACACATTGTTTAAAAAAAAAAAAAGAAAGAAAGGTGAGTATAGACACCTTGACCTTTTTAGTCAGACCCACTCATAACATACCCCCGCTATGCAGTCAAACATCGTTCAGAACAAGACATTTAATGAGGTAACCTCGGGCTCTGGGAAGTTGTGTTGCGTTTAAAAAAAAAAAGTTTTTATGTTTTATAGACCAAATGATTAACACACAGAATAATCTGCAGTTTAATGGGAATTATAAATTAGTTGCAGCCCTCTATGGCGTTGTTTTTGAGTAAAGTCTCTAGCAATGGTGCACAAGACATTGACAATATATTTCTATTTGATGGAATGGTGCAACCACTGAAAAACAACGGTTTGGCTTAACTAGAACATGTCACTCAGCATCTTTAAGCTTCAATAAACTTAGAAAAAGCAGATCGAACAAATATTTGATTCTGTCTGGCCAATTTGAAACTGAATTATTTATTTTAAACCTCAAAGTGTCTTTAAGAGGAATAAAACAGGTAGGTAAGAAACGGATCGGTACAGCCCTTTGCTCTTATGTATGGGACTGGCTTGCTTTGTCGTTGGGGTTGAGAACACAAAGGCTTTGGTTTTCACAGAAACAAGAGGCCACACACACACACACACACACACACACACACACACACACACACACACACACACACACACACACACACACACACACACACACACACACACACACACACACACACACACACACACACACACACACACACACACACACACACACACACACACACACACACACACACACACACACACACACA
The DNA here is from genome assembly GCF_027596085.1 of Anoplopoma fimbria. Lineage (NCBI taxonomy): Eukaryota > Metazoa > Chordata > Actinopteri > Perciformes > Anoplopomatidae > Anoplopoma > Anoplopoma fimbria. Next base: position 19,680,712 of record NC_072457.1, on the reverse strand, counting down.
CACACACGCTTTAGTGGCAAGAGAACACATGTCACTACAGCCCACGTGGGACGGTGAGCTGAGGAAAGAGACAGCTACACCTGTCACAGCACACGCCTAGGGACACACACACAACGGGGTGTGTGTGTGTGTGTGTGTGTGTGTGTGTGTGTGTGTGTGTGTGTGTGTGTGTGTGTGTGTGTGTGTGTGTGTGTGTGTGTGTGTGTGTGTGTACAAGTTTGTCAGAGGCAGCATGTCTGCACTGTAGCTTAGAGAAACAGGAGGCTGTAAAGAGAGCAGGACCGAGCCAGTTTCCAAAGGTTTTTACACCACAACAGGTCAGCTGCAGGCAGCGCGTTTATAGAGGAAACTAATGAGGCCGGACATCTGAGCAGAGAATTCCCTTAGACAAATAATTAAGACCTTAATGATCCTCCATTCATTTTAGCGTCATTCATTTATAGATAAGTGAACAGAATTAGCTCCTTGATAATAACCTCACCTTTGAGTTGACAGAGATAAGTGTGCATTTGTCCGTTTTCAGTGGTTTCAGTAATGACAGCCACATCATTGGAAATATGAGAGGCTTTGTCGTAAAAACAGGCACAATAAATGAGTGTATTACCAGAAGACAATTTACTTGCAAATGTGTGGCATGTGGACGTGGCACTTGTGATTATGAGAGCTGCGTGGCGACTTGAGCGACGGACGGATAAATTGAAGAGAGCGCCGAGGAGAGGGGCAGTTGGCTAATGCAAATAATCTAATCGAGATTGTGCTTGAAGCGCTTGTTTGAAACAAAAAAAACAATTACAGTATACAAATAAAGCGCATGATGAACTGAAGCTCTGTGTTGTTGTTAATTCACTACTGCCATGGGGTTGAGTGGACTCCCCTTACCTTTAGGTGTGACTGCATTGGTTTTGGTGCCATTGACGTTAGCATTTTGATTGGGCGTGGTCAACACATTCTTGTTGGGCCGTGCGTTCTTCTTACTGGATGCAGGAGTGCGAGGAGGAGGCAGCGCGAATATTTCGACGTCTTTCTCCTGCACGGCGATGTTCTCCTTGTTCTCCTTGTTCTCGCTGGTTCGCTCTTGGTCTCTGTCTCTCCTCTCCTGGCGGTGCTGTGCTGTGTTTCGGCCTCTCTCTGGGGTCGGGCTGTAAGCGTACCTCTTCTCCACTGACGGAGACGCTGCTCTCTGTGGGAACACGGAGAAGAGAGAAATGTGGTGAGGAGATTCTTTTTTTCTTGAAGGTAAAGAGTCACGGCGCTTCATTATCGCCGCCGGCACAACTTTCCTATTTTCACATACCATGTGTTTGGTGTTCGCGGATCCATCTGGCTGACCACGGACTCCCTGGGGTGTGTAATGTGTGACCTGAACCCACGGGCAATCATCGATGTAGTCTGAGCCAAAGTCCAGAGAACCCACAATCACGGCGTCTTCGTCCTCGCTGTAGTGAAGGGCGTCCCCGGTCTGGACGAAAAAACAACAACACAAAAAAACAATTCGTTCTGGTAAACAGTTAGTACTTAAGGTGTACAGGGTAGAGTCATAAAGACAGCCAGTAGCCCAGAAAAAGAACAAAGCATGTTGTGTCACCGAGTCTGACCTGTAGGCCCTGGTGCAGTGGAGAGCAGGAGTCCTCACACCTCGTCGGCTCGGGGCGCAGGCGGACAGGTTTGCCCCTCTTCTTCTTTGACAGCAGCAGCAGGTAGGTGGCTGTGGTCTGGTCGTACCGCCACTGTGGGAGTGCATTTGTGTTAGACTGCGTATCACATGGAAAATACCATGTCCGCGCAGAATACGATGGGTGCCAACGGGTTAGTCACGTGCAGTCGTTGTGATCTCACTGTTCACGACACAACAACTACAACAGATGATGAAGTGACCAGCACAATAAACACACACACCTCCTTGACCAGCTCCGTGGTGCTCCCCCTCGATCGCTTCATGTTGACAGCCATCTCAGTGATACAGTCCTCGTCGATGTGGCCGAGCTACAGAGGAGACCACCTTTCTTATTTGTAAGCAATAAAACAGCAATACTCAAATATCATATTCATGTTAAGGATTAGGGAATTGTGTCTGGCAAATGGCCTGTTTGGTGACGGGAGAAAAATTGGACACTAACCATGATAAATGGATTAAATTAGCAGTTTAACATCAAAAGAAACATGCTGAAGTAAAACAGTCAGCATGCTTCCACATAAACCCTTAAAAGCTACTGTGGTGCAGTGTGTGTGTGTGTGTGTGTGTGTGTGTGTGTGTGTGTGTGTGTGTGCGTGTGCGTGTGTGTACCGGCTGCCTGCTACGCCACTCCACTGGGCTGTTGTAGTCTTTCGTCGCCCAGGGATGGTCCAGCAGCTGTCGAACAGTAATACGCCGCTTGGGGTCCACCTAGAGGACAAACGCAGGAACTACAACTCAATACGCAAGAGACCACACATCTAACAAGACCTACATAAAGAAGGTCTAAAATATTGCACGTGTTGAACAAATATATTCCAGTTATGAAGAGTGTGCTTGTTTGTGTGTACCTGCATCATCTGGTTGAGGAGGAGGACACTACCAGGAGACAGCCACCGGGGGTTATCATATTTACCTCTCTGAAGAGGCAAAAAAAAAAAAAAAAAAAACACAGTATGAAACAGGAACACGCTGGAAACAGAAGGGTTGTCAAATAATAAAATAAAAAAAAGCACTTTGCTTTGTACAGTTGGGGTTCAGAATTTCAAATGATGGGACATATTAAACAGCTGGGAAAGTGTGGGTGCTCTTACTGTAATCTTCCTGTAGAGCACCATGCAGTTGTCGTCATCAAAGGGCAGGTATCCACAGAGAAGGGCGAACAGCAGCACCCCCATGCTCCACACATCAGCCTGGAGGGTTACACACCACGCAGCAGCGTTTTCAGCTTTACAGTTAGGATTTCACAGCTCAGTTGCAGCGAGTCATGCACCAGAGAATATGATCAGCGCAGCATGAAAAAAGGGCAGAACTGGAAGTGGAACAGGCAGGCCATCGTGACTTTATTTAAGTGGAAATACAAATTCAAGTTTTGTTGCATTTAAGGGCAAATCTTGAAATTGCAACCCCGGTGGCTCTAAAGTTGTAAACAGCTGCGTGCATGTCTCACCTCAGAACCAATATATGATTTTCCCTGGATGAGCTCAGGAGCAGCGTACGCAGGGCTCCCGCAACACGTCATCAGCTCGTAACCCAAACCTCCCTAGGAGAGAGATAACAACAGACACATTATGGTGGGAGCACTAAATTAGATTTTCAACATCCCCAAAAATATATTTATTATATATTTATTTATTCTTTTTTTTTCATTTTCTTATATCAAACAGCTAACAGGTGTGATACTTTTGTCACAAGCACATAGTGACGGGTAATGTGGGGATTTACCTTAGGTTTAGCACACAATCCAAAGTCTATGAGCTTCAAGTTTTGGTCTTCGTCAATCAACAGGTTTTCCTACAGTTCAAGACGAGCATTGCAGCAGATGTTAAGATCAGTATGCAGTCACAGACGAGAAGGAACATTTTCTCCGTCACATGCAATTGGCGGTCTTCTTTACCGGTTTGAGGTCCCTGTGTGCGTATCCCTGGCTGTGGACGTAGGCCATCGCAGACACGATCTGTCTGAAGAACACCCTGGTCTCCTCCTCTGACAGTCGGTCCTTTGCTATGATGTAATCAAACAACTCCCCACCTGGACAGTACTGAGATTTAAAAGAAAAAGACAGAGGGGGGGATGTTAAATTACCAAACATGGGGATGTAGCATTCACACTCACACGTGGTAACCCTATGTTGCGTACTCACCTCTAGCACCATGAAGATCTGGGTGGAGGTCTCTATGACCTGGTAGAGACGACAGATGTGCTGGTGACTCAGGTTCTTCATGGCATCGATCTCCACCTTCACACGGGGCAGATCGTCCTGGGGAGGACAGACAGTTTGTTGTTGGGGGTTTTTTTTGTATTATTTGTTGTATATTCTGTGTACATTTTTTATTTTTATTTTATTTTTTTATAAATTGGGGAATTTTTAAATTCCAATTCCATGAAGAAAACAGGGAGATCAGCAACTTTGGGCATCCAAATATATAATGCATAATAAAGCACCAAATAGGGTAGATATTATTGTTTATCAACTTTCAGTGGAAGGATATGGTTATTGGATCATACTCTGTCATCCTTTTACAGAATTCTGCTTTCCAATAATGAGTGGAATAACCGTTGATTGCAATGATCATAACTTTCAAATGTTTTTTTTTTTTGCAAACATCGACCACATGACACATTTATGTAAGTATGAAGCGTCTGTCATATCAACTTCCACACATGTTCTCCTTTTTTTGTGTCATATCATTAAATCCCTGCATTCATCACTTTGGGGTGTGGTAACTTTTTTTTGTTGTCTTCATTTTGTGCCAGGTTTCCCTGTTTAATGCAAACATGTACAACTGGTTTACCACAATGACTCACCCCTAGATCCTTCTTGTTCATGATCTTGATGGCAACCTTCTCTCCAGTCAGGATGTGTCGACCCAGCTTGACTTTAGCAAAGCCTCCTGACCAACACATCATGAAAACACACATCAGAGAGGACATGGCACCGGCACAGTCGTTTCAAACTCTGACACACATTAACATCCTCATCCTCACCTGAGCCGATGGTCTCATAGACCTCATAGTATCTGTGCAGCTCCTCGGCCCCGCTGTGCTCCGTTCTTTCCACCGGCATGCTCCCCTCTGCAGCCCCGCAGGGTGATCACCCTTCCTGTGGTGACAGAGAGAGAGACAGAGACAGAAGCGTTAGCAGGAGGCTAACACCCAGCAGGCTAAACAATGCGCCGCCTTAGTTAACACAACGCGATAATAACACCACGACTAACACAAGCACCGTCAGTGAAACATACGTCGCTGCTGGATAACTTAAGGCCACTACTGGACGTCAACTCACCTGAATGTGTGTGGAAACGGGAGAGGAAGACGGTGAAATCAGTGAGCAGCCACACGTCATGTAGAGAAGCAACAGAAATTTGAATTTCGCACGTCGACTGACTTCACTTCCTGCTTCCGGTTTGCACGCTGCGCGCCCTCTTGTGGTGAGTAACAGCATTACAGCCATGGACAAGAAGTAGTCCCTAATGCTGTTTATACTGGGGGGACATTATGAGGACACGTGTGTTTTTATTGTCGAATCTCAATTTAGATAGGCTGAACAAAAATATTAGTATCTTAATTATATTGTAAATTACTGAATTTAACATCTCTCTCAACAAAAAAATACTTTTATGAAGGTAGACTGCAGTACTTTCATACACACAGTGAGAGCAAACAAGAAGAGAAACAGTGCCTCAAAGGTGCACTGCATGATACAATAAAGTGGCACTGCCAAGGACCAGGATGGCAAGATAGGGGTGGAAGAAGTAATCAGATTGTTTACTTGAGTAAAATCCCCCAAAAAATAGCAATACCACCTTATTAAAATACTAAAGTACAAGTATTAGTCCTGCACTGATTTTAGTTTTTTTACTATCAGAACTTCATGTGTATGCAGCATTTTGACGCTGTAAGTTATCAAGATGGAGCTGGTTTTAACTTTTAATACACTGTTGGGTAGTTTATTAACTTCATAACAATACATGGTATTGATAATGATACTTAGACTGTGTAAATAAATGAATAAATAGATATATATGGCACATGGGTTGTGACACCCTTGACCTCATGACCTCATGCGCATTCATCAGCAGGTATGTACAACCTGTGGTGCGATGGAAAGCATCTCGTGTGTTGCAATGTGTGACCTGCTCTGCTGTAGGCGTGTGGCTGCAGCGGCTGACCAGAGAGGTGTATTTAGGGTGTCAGAAGATGTGTGTGTGATTGTGTGTGTGTGTGACTCGCCCTTTCACAGCTCCTCAAGCCTGTAATTAGCAGAAGGTGAGAGGTGAGGTCAGAGGTCGCTGCATGTTTTATAGCAGACTCCCTGTCTTCTTGTCAGCCAGCTGTAATGACTCTATACAAACACTCTCACTGTCGCAGTTTTCTTGCTGGCCTGTAAACGACACAGTAAGAATTTCTCTCTCCTGGCCAGTGTCCTACATTAAATGTATTGGAAATGGACAACTTACTGCACCTGTTCTTGTCCATAACATGTAAGTAGCAAGGCGTCATGCTTCTTTAGTCTTCCAATCAGGCCATCCCGGTCATGCATTAGACTGTGAAGTATATGAAAAAACCCAGAGCAAATGTTACATCCTGACACTTAGCCAACGCTGACAGACAGTTGAGGAGGAATTCCGGTGATTGATCGGTGGTCGTCCTGTGTTTCTCATGGTTGTTATGGAAGGAGTTGGTCGTTAGGGGAAGCAACCGGTAGTTAGGGGGCGTCCAGGTGTCAGTGGGATGACAGAACCACTCATTTGGTTTCTGAGGGCAGCTGGCCAGGACGGGACAGAGCGACATCAAACAACCCACAGCTGGGAGGGGAAAGAGGGGGAGATGAGTGAGAGGAGGGCAACAAATGGAAAAGAGATGGGGGAGCAAAAAGGAGGGAAACGGAGAACAGAGAAATTTAGAAAAGCAGTTAGTATGGTGATGTAGGGGACAAACATATTTAGTTTCAGGGCTGATCTTAATCTCTGTTGACTGCGTCTTTTAACATTTTGTCTTTCCTTTCCTCTTGCGTTTTTGTGGTTAAAAGTGGCTAGCTAACACAAACACACACAAATAAAACATATTTGAAATTGTCACATATGGTTACAAAAACATATTACAAAACTATCAGTAAGAGCTCTTTTATTCCCAAATCTGCATGAGCTCACCATTTTTACTGAACCTATTTTCAATGTACTGTAACATTATTTAAGCCAGTAATTGTCCCCCGCCCCTCTGGGTCATTTATAAAATGCAACTCAGGAGAAACCATCTTTTTTTTCTGTCATTTCTTTGCTGGAGGGTTTTCCACTTTAAGTCTCACGCATACAACATCAGTACTGAATCAAAGAAGATTCAATGTTGTTACATTAATCCCGCTGTAATCCCACCAAAGGTCGTCACACATCATTGTAGCAGCAACCTGTGTGCATGTAAGCAATGCCTGTACGTGTCACTATTTCAGTTGTGTTCAAGAGCCACTGTGCAACTTCCAGCAGCTCTCAGGGACCCACAGTGTGTGTGTGTGTGTGTGTGTGTGTGTGTGTGTGTGTGTGTGTGTGTGTGTGTGTGTGTGTGTGTGCGTGTGTGTGTGTGTGTGTGTGTGTGTGCGTGTGTGTGTGTGTGTGTGTATAATGAGACATGGCAGCTATTAAGCTGTCACAGTGGAAAATAGACGTTACAGCGCCATGGACAGAATTCCCAGTATTCCCTGACAGACATTCGGAGGCTCCCAGAATGCCTCTGTCGATCTCAGTGACTGCCGGGTATTGACTGCAGGGGCACCGGCATCTTAGATCTGGCTGTGTGCCAGAGAGTCGGCAGAAAGAAAAAAATATGTGTATGTTTTTTTAAGGGTTTATGCTTTAATCCTAATGGTTTGTGTCAGTGTCTCAGGTCAAAGGTCACAAAAAGAGACAAATGCAGAGGGACATCAGACATCGCAGACAGCTTGTCTTTCTCACCCACGCTGCTTTCACTTTGACCCCGATTGATTCACCATGTATTATGGACATCACAGCGTTTTATCCACACATGTGACTCATATATCTTTGTAGGCTTTAAACACACACATGCGCATCAAGCACACGATCAGAAAGAAACCGAGGTTCATAGATATAATTGTGAGACTCTCAGCGAATGGCAATTTCACACGGGTGTTGTGAGCAGCTGTGTTGTCGATCAGCTGGCAATCTACGGGGAAAGGGCTTTTTTTAAGACCTGAAATGTTGTGTTTCTGCTTCTCCGCACGACGCAGGGTGGGAAAAACACATTACCCCCGCTCTGTCCCTTTAAATTTCCCCACACTGCAACGTTCAACGTTTAAAGTAGTTTCTGATATTTACAAGTCTCACCTCTCCTCACTCCCCGACATAAAGCAGTGGAAAAAGTTAAAGAGCCAGGCCAGCTACTCAACACTGCGGTTTACAGGGCTAAAAGGGTCCTCTGCCCAGAACTGAGAGATTCAGCCAGGGGAATATATTGCACCCATATGTGTTTGAACTTCTCCAAATCATTTATGTCCATGCAAACGTTACAATAGCCCGTCTGGATGAAGACTTTGGGAGTGCGTCACTGTTGGGGTTTTGATTCCTGGCCATCGGATTTACAGTCATTTCTGAATCGATCTGTTGGTTTCCCAACATGGTACAGGGTTGATCTGAGTCACTATAAATCTGGCATCCATTGGAAGTGAATCACTGATGAAGGAATACTGAATCACTACAGAGCACCACTGCATGTTCATGTGTTGTGTTCAGATGTGTGTATGTGTGTGTGTGTGTGTGTGTGTTTAGATTCAACATATCCTTTCTATTATCCTCAATCCAGCCAATCGTGGTATTTTTTTATTTGTATTTTTTTATCCTTTTTTATCCTTCATTTTATCCTTCAAAAAGCTAAAGAAAGCAATGACTCGGAAAAAGAAAAGCCTTATGAAGTGAAAACGAGTCTAGAGCGATGTGTGTCCAGAGCTTCACCATCCTGCATGACGATTCACAAGGAGAGATGTTGTTTTTGGGATAAGCTTCACCACAGGAGTCTGTCATCAAGCATGCATACTGAGGTGGGTGCGACTTCCAAGTTGCAACAACTTAAGAAAATGTGCAGCAAGGCATTTCTCCTGACCTCCCTCACAAACTTTGCCTTTTTTCCCTCCCGCCCCTCAAGCCAACCCCTACTCACAAACACACACACCCATTAAACATGTGTAAGTGTGTGTATGTGTGTGTGAGCGTCCTCTCTTACTCAGTCTCTCCATGGCTGGATTGTGGCAGCAGCTTTGTTCCCGGCGGCAGGGCCGAGCTCTGGCTCTCCTCTACCTCATCGGACTGCTCTTCCCACCCTCGGGTGCTCTACCTTGGGATACCAAAGCCAGAACACCTCTTCCCGAGGTAGGACATCCACATGGTCATGAAAATGTATTCATATATAGATACATGTCATTTTTTAATTGCAATTTAATAGTTTATGTGTTCTGTGTTAGGGCTTTATTTGCATAAGACCCGCACTTTGCTCATGCATGCCACAACTTAATAACTTCATCAAAATCAGGCGGTGTGGAATAACTACATTACAGACCACTGGTTTGTTTTGGATTATCTCTGTTTGTCACTCACTCTTAACAGACAGAGCTTTGAATACAAGCATTAAAAAGGCAGAACCAGAGGGGCCCATAGAGATAGACGTGACATGAAAAGAACAGAGCAGTTCAACTTTGAACTTGCAGAATTAGAGATTTGTGCAGAAAAGGAGTGGGGACCAGAAAGGTTCCCCAACTCAAACCAACAGTTGGACTGGATTGAGTACACTGTAGGATTTCCAGCAAGAGAGAGAGAGGGAAGAGTTAGAGAGTGGGATGCATACGTGAAAACAAGGGAAAAAGAGCAGTAATAGCGATACGGTGGAACCTGTGATTACACTGTTAAAAACACATGAATGGTGATATGGTGAAAGCCATGGTGTAGTAGTATCTGCAGAGGCATGTAGAGCATCTGTACCTGTGGCTTTGTGTGAATGAAAGTGTGTGTGTGTGTGTGTGTGTGTGTCTTGGCAGGGCTTTCGGTTGGTGAAGGGGAATTTCACCAGGACTTTCCTTCGTGTTGGCTACCATAAGATCACAGAGATTCCTGCAGGAGCATGCAACATCAGCATAAGGGAGCGGGTGAAGAGCCGAAACTACCTGGGTACACAGACAAACACACACACACACACACATATATATATACTTAACAGCAGACTTATTTTCACCATGACAAACACTACAGTTATGCATGAACATGGGGTTGTCCCTCCAGCTCTGCAAACCCAGAGCGGCCTCCCCGTCGTCAACGGCAACTGGGTGATTGACAGGCCGGGGAGCTTCACTGCCGTGGGGACACAGCTGACGTACAAAAGACCCAACGAAATCCGCACTCGCAATGGAGAGTCCATCGCTGCAGCCGGACCGCTGACCGAGGATCTGCATGTTTATGTGAGACACTGACTGGAACTCACAGTGGCAGCAGTCCACTTTATTCAAATGCACAAACACTGTACACAAACAATACTACTAGTACAACAATGCTACATATCATCACATACCCCTCATCCATCTCTCCTTCCCACAGCTGATCTACCAGCAACCAGGTCCCAGTGTATACTATGAGTACATGGTGCCTTTAAAGAATACACAGCCCACTCCTGGGCCAGATCCACCCTCTGACGTCCTGCCCCTGGGTGAGCGCACACACTCACACACGCACAAACACCCCCACACACACACTTCCAATGGAGCGACCCTAAATGACCACAGTGCCATTTTCTCACATCTGACTATCCTTGTTTGCCCTCGGGGAGCGTAACACATAACAGATGCATCTGTTTTTGTCTTTATGTGTGTGTGTGTGTGTGTGTGTGTGTGTGTGTGTGTGTGTGTGTGTGTGTGTGTGTGTGTGTGTGTGTGTGTGCGTGTGTGTGTGCGTGCGCGTGTGTGTGTGTGTGTGTGTCTGTGCTCAGTTCAGATTTCATGGTAACGCCAATATGTATCATTTTTCAGCTAAATCCTGCGAAAATTTGATTAGGAGTTTTGATAACATTTTAATGCAGGCAGGCAGCCAGACTTTGCTCTGGAGACAACTCTTTACCGCACACCTAGACGGTCATTGGTGACTTGGGCCGGATTTTATTTCATTCCCTAATAGTCCACCTACAGTAAACAGCTTTTATTTTTTTTAAATGCTTAATTTGTCTGGCAATGCTGACAAGTAATGATTTCATTAACGGGGATCCCAAAAGACAACACATATTGTTTAAGGCCCTGCACATCCCCACAGGTGTTTTTAACTCTTGTTGCTGATCATACCTACAGAATAACAAAAGTTCACCAGATTCCATGGCTGTGATTTAAAATGACTCCTTACACTATCTAGTGTATAGTGCAATATAATTACTTATGATGATAAGAATTATAAAGGTGAACCAAAAGACCAAACAGGTGGAACAAAGCAAACAGGAGAGTGAGGTATATGCCAATCAATCACATTCTGGTCACACACACAGACCTGAGAAGAAGTTATATGAGCCAAAATGAGTGAAATCACCTTTCACAGTGTGCTATATATGTACTGGGCCATTAGAATTACTATATTTAATTTTATGCTAATGCTCATTATACGACCTATCTATCCAACATTGCAAATTACTTCACTGCCTTTCTCCCATTACTCACCTGTAGTTGAGACAGTAGGCCCATCCCACTCAGGTGAGAAGAAACACCAAGGTGAGCAGGACCACCAAGGTGAGAAGGGCCTCCAAGCTGAGAAGGACCACCAAGGTGAGAAGGACCTCCAAGCTGAGAAGGACCACCAAGGTGAAACGAAACACCAAGGTGAGGAGGACCAACAAGGTGAAAATGACCTCTCAGATGAGAAGAAACACCAGGGTGGGAAGGGCCACCAAGGTGAGAACGGCCCTCAGGGTGAGGAGGACCACCAGGGTGAGAATGGCCAACAAGGAGAGAAGGACCACCAAGATGAGAAGGGCCACCAAGGTGAGAAGGACCTCTCAGAGGAGAAGAAACATCATCTTGTAAATGTACTCTATGGGGAGAAGGGCCACCAGGGTGAGAAGGACCAGCAGGCTGAGAAGGACCTCTTAGGTGAGAAGGGCCACCAGAGTGTGGAGGACCACCAAGGTGAGAAGGAAATCCTAGGTGAGAAGGACCATCAAGGTGAGAAGAAACACCAAGGTGAGGAGGACCACCAAGGTGAAACGATACACCAAGGTGAGAAGGACCTCTCAGGTGAGATTAAACACCAGGGTGGGAAGGGCCATCAAGGAGAGAAGGGCCCCCAGGGTGAGAAGGACCACCAGGGTGAGAATGACCTCTCAGATGAGAAGAAACATCAAGGTGAGAAGGACCACCAAGGTGAGAAGGACATACAAGGTGAGAAAGACCACCAGGGTGAGAAAGACCTCCAAGGTGAGAAGGACCTCTCAGATGAGAAGAAACATGAAGGTGAAAAGGACCACCAAGGTGAGAAGGACCACCATGGTGAAAATAAACACCAAGGTGTGGAGGACCACCAAGGCGAGAAGGACCTCTCAGATGAGAAGAAACATCATGGTGAAAAGGTACTCTATGGTGAAAAGGGCCACCAGGGTGAGAGGGACCAGCAGGCTGAGAAGGACCTCTTAGGTGAGAAGGGCCACCAGAGTGTGGAGGACCACCAAGGTGAGAAAGACCATCAAGGTGAGAAGAAACACCAAGGTGAGGAGGATCAGCAAGGTGAGAAGGACCTACAAGGTGAGAAGAAACACCAAGTTGAAGACGACCACCAAGGTGAAAAGGTACTCTATGGTGAGAAGGACCACTCAGATGAGAAGAAACATCAAGGTGAGAAGGACCACCAAGGTGAGAAGGACCTCTCAGATAAGAAGAAACACCAAGTTGAGGAGGACCACCAAGGTGAGAAGGACAACCAAGGTGAGAAGAAACACCAAGGTGAGAAGGAAGTACAAGGTGAGAAGGACCTCTCAGATGAGAAGACACACCAAGTTGAGGAGGACCACCAAGGTGAAAAGGACCACCAAGGTGAGACGAAACACCAAGGTGAGAAGGACCACCAAGGTGAGAAGGACCACCAGGGTGAGAAGAAACACCAAGTTGAGGAGGGCCACAAAGGTGAGGAGGATCACCAGAGTGAGAAGAAACACCAAGGTGAGGAAGACCACCAAGGTGAGAAGGACCACCAGAGTGAAAAGAAACACCAAGGTGAGGAGGACCTACATGGTGAGAAGGACCACCAAGGTGAGAAAAAACACCAAGGTGAGAAGGACCTACAAGGTGAGAAGGACCACCAAGGTGAGGAGGACCTCTCAGATGAGAAGAAACACCAAGTTGAGGAGGACCACCAAGGTGAGAAGGAACTCTCAGGTGAGAAGAAACACCAAGTTGAGGGGGACCACCAAGGTGAGAAGGACTTCTCAGATGAGAAGAAACATCAAAGTGAGAAGGGCAACCAAGGTGAGAAGGAAGACCAGGGTGAAGAGGACCACCAGGTTGAGAAGGACCACTCAGGTGAGAAGGGCCACCAAGGCGACGTAACCAACAATGACATCATCAAAGAGAGACCCCACCCTAACCAGGTTCCCTCTGACCCCAGCGTGAGCTCTGACCCCCAGCCCACCTACGCCTGGACAAAGAGTGGGCCCACTGAGTGCAGCGCCACCTGTGGTACAGGTGAGAGAAAGCACACGTTATTAGAAGAAAGAGCACATTGAATTAATACTGTCCATATCTTTAAATTAATGCTTAATTATTATTTGTGGATTTAGTGCATAAGCAGGCTTACATTAAAAGGGGCCGTATCATGCTCATTTTCAGGTACATACTTTTTGGATTACATTTTGGATTTCTATTCGAACATTTTAACATGCTTTAATGTTTCAAATAAAAAAAAGTCTGTCTGAAAATACCTGTATTCATCCTCTCTCTGAAACACTTCGTTTTAGCGCCTGTCTCTTTAAGCCCTTCTCCCGAATGAAAGCCGAGTGGGTTCTGATTGGCTTGTATTTTAAATTTAAATGAAGCAGTAGCTTATCACAAACGATTGCTGGCAAAATGCATGTGCCTCAACAAATTATTTCTGGTGCATTGATGAAAACAACTTTATTTTCTGCCAAGAATTTTTATATATTGAGGCAGACAAATGCAAAATCACTTGCTTAGTCTTTTGTGTGTGTGTGTGTGTTTTATGTGTGTCTGCGCACTAGGCAGGCGACAGTTTCTCTGGCTATGTACTGAGAAAGACTCCCAGACGACTGTTCCAGCTGACCTCTGTGACCCCGCCCTTAAACCAACGAACCAGGAAGAAGACTGCAACACCGAGCCCTGTCCTGCATAGTGAGCAACACACACAACACACACACACACACTCACCTGATGCATACAATAGTCATGACACATAAGAATGAGACATGCGTACGTTGCATTAGTTCCACATGGCGCTATGACTCTCAGGGAGAAGCCCTCATCCCTCGCACACATTCAGTCGCCACCAGTCAAAGTCAATCACACTGACTCACTTTGGTGTGGCTTCAGTTTGCATGTCTCGTGGTAAATACCACAGGATCTCACCAAATCGGCAAGGTTAAGCCGGTTGTTAGTTGAGTAACTGTACGATTGCTTGTGGGTCCGTCAGATGTTTTGCCATGCAGCGTCAGTGATCCACCATGGCTGTCGGTCTGAAATAGATATGTTTCTATTGGGGAACGCAGCAGAAGTAATGGAACGCGGAGAAACATCTGAACTTGTGCAGCACAATTTGTTTAATTTAGCTTGTCCTGTTTATGATCTCCCTTTGGGAGATTGTAATGCCCCTTGTAGTCCAGGGACAATTGACAACACTCAATAACTGTGGTCACAACGAGGACATAGAGCTGGGACGAACTCTGACTGAGGAATGTGTTCACCAAACTCACGTCTCAATGTGCAACCACAACTTTTGTGACCAACTGATCTTCATTACTCTCTCTTGCATTTTTCAGCTGGGACGTGGGCGAGTGGTCAGACTGTAGCAGGAGGTGCGGACCCGGCACTCAACACAGACAGGTCATCTGCCGCCAGGTCACCCACGTTCACGCCAACGGGACGGAGACCTCGGTCACCGTGGCTCAGGAGCTGTGCGGGTCCTCCTCTGACCGGCCCGTGACCGAGTCCACCTGTCAGCTGAAGATCTGTAGCCAGTGGGAGACGCGATCCGAGTGGAGCCCGGTGAGATCACATTAACACGCCTCAGTACTACTAGTGCGCCACTCTATCAATAAACAAGTCTTCAGAACATGTACATTTTCATACAAAAAACATCCGAAAACGTTAACTTCTCCCCCCAAACAGTGTTCGGTGCCATGTGGGGTGGGCCAGCGCAGCAGGGAGGTGGTGTGCCTGAGCAACCAGGGTGACGTGGAGGAGGATGAGGAGTGCAACATGAACCTCAAGCCAGACATGCTGCAGAACTGCGACATGGGAGCCTGTGCACGCAGCTGGTTCACCTCCCTCTGGAGCCAACGGGTAACGCAGGAACTGTTAGTGTGTGTGTGTGTGTGTGTGTGTCACATGTGAAGTGGCCCTGATCCCGAGTGTGCACTTGTGTGCGGTATTCTTTCAGTGCTCTGCAGAGTGTGGTCGGGGCAATCGGACCCGGATAGCGCTGTGCCTGATGGATCACGTGACTGATCTCCCGTTGGACAGCTGCGAAGGGGAACGCCCACTGGAAACGACAGCGTGTGAGGAGGGCCCCTGCTTGAACCGCCTGGAGTGGTACACCGGACCCTGGGGTCAGGTAAATGACACGCACACATTGACACGTATGCGAACACTATTAAAACATTAGTATGAAGTTTACGTGTGTGTGTGTGTGTGTGTGTGTGTGTGTGTGTTTAGTGCTCTGCAGAGTGCGGGAACGGCACACAGACCAGGAGTGCGGTTTGTATGTTCAACGACGACGGTCGCATGGAGGTAGCTGACCAGTTGAGATGTTCCGGTCTCTCTCAGCCAATCACAGCTCAGCCCTGCAGACTGAAGCCATGCGGTGTCCAGTGGTACTTCACAGACTGGAGCGCGGTAAGTTTCCTCCCATCATGCAACTATTAACCCCCCCACATAGTTTCTATATAAATGAATGGCACATGAGAAATCACAGTCAGAATAAAGACATTTGGTTGTTACATACAGGAGCATTGAAGGGTCAAACTCCATCTGCTGATTAAATCTCTGAAAAGAGAGAAGTAACAGAACTTTATTCATACTGCATGTGCAACTCTTCACCTCTGCCTCCGCTCTTCTCTCCATCACAGTGCTCACGCTCCTGCAACGGGGGCTACCGTGTGCGCGAGGTGCGTTGCCTCGCCGACAACATCATCCCGAGCGACCGCTGTGACCCCGGTTTGACCCCAGAGAACAGAGAGGAATGCAACATGCAGCCTTGTTTGGTCGAGATAAGTAAGTCTGCCGAGCGAGGGTTGAACCTACTGCCTCGTGCAAGAGGAGCTGTTCGGAGTGAGATTTATGTTGATGTTGTTGCCATGACGACGGCCTACCGTGTCAACCAGGAAGAACACGGTTGTAAGGGAACAGGGAGGAGATATTTATGTTTTTAAGTGTCCTATCTGGGCAGTTTTGTTCTGGTTCCATGTTCTTTTCATCTTCTAATTTTTAAAAAAGTTTTCTAAATTTATTTATCAAAGTGTGTGACTTCTGATCTTATTTAGGGGCTTCATAAAAAAAGGGAATACAATAATCATTATAATAAATAATAAATATTTTGGTAAAGTGAAAAAATCTTTTTTAATTTCAGGTTGTAATGAAACAAAACGGGGTGAATACTTTTTGCAAGGCACTGTATTTATCATGTATTTTGTTCTAAAGTGAGAACTTTGATATTGATTCTGGCTTGAATTCTGGATTGAGCATTGAGTCTTGAGGAACTGACTTGGAAGGCTTAGTGAATTTTTACCAACACCTCCCCCCAAGGGGGGAGTATGCTTTGCTGCTATCATTTTTTCCTCACTTTGTCTCACTTTCTCCCCTTTTCTCCCCCTCACAGATCCATCATGCAGCGACCAGTATCACAACTGCATCGTGGTCGTTCAAGCCCGGCTCTGCGTTTACACTTACTACAGGAGCGTCTGCTGCGCCTCCTGCTCCCGGGCCCAGAAAACATACCCCAGCTCCCTTCAGAAGAACCACATCCGCAGGTGATGCCGCTGAATGGAGAGCACGGTTCAATATTTTGACATTTTGGCCTGCAACACACACACCGACCAGCAGCTTTCTCGTAATTTGCGCACAAGGCCGTGTTTCACCTTCACACCGAACTGGATCAACCTGAAACTTTCTTAATCTTGTGACAACACACACAAAAATACATTCTTTGAGAATTTGACTATGTAGAAATTTAGAGTCAGGGCTC
Source organism: Anoplopoma fimbria (assembly GCF_027596085.1). NCBI lineage: Eukaryota > Metazoa > Chordata > Actinopteri > Perciformes > Anoplopomatidae > Anoplopoma > Anoplopoma fimbria. The sequence continues at coordinate 19,663,606 of NC_072457.1, read as the reverse complement.
CTAAACTGAATGGAAAATGATGGAATTGGATTTGAGTCATTTTCAGGTCTGGATAAGTATGGAAAAAAGAAAAGGGAGTATGGAAAAGTGGAGAAATCTTTTTCTGTTTCCTAAAAAAAATACCGCACAAGCAGAGTCAGATCGAGCTAGATGTTGTCAAACGCAAGGCTGGGTTCGGTGTTAGTTGATTTGTATGATGACACAGTAAAAAAGCACCAATATTCTGGCAACATAATAGCATACATAGTCTGAATGAAAAAAAACACGCTAACAGTTAGATTATAAAACAATTCATTCACATAATAAACATCTTGCTATTTATACGCTGATGTCAAATATGGTAGAAGTTTGAGTCTGGAAAAGTATGGAATTTTAAATATGTCAAGTGTGAGGAACCCTGATATCATTCTCATTGTGACTTTAAACTGGACCGGACACATTTGGTGATACACTTGTTTATTTATTCTTAATAAAGAGTGTATAACTTCTGGTACACAGCTGTTGTTTATTGTTTTATTACAGATATAATAGATATTATTTAAGAGTTTGATGTTTATATTATAATGTTTGATGTTCCCCGTAAGATCATTACATCACTAAATACAGCCCGAGTCCCGAGTTTAACACTGACCTTAAAGTGGTAAAGCAACATGTGTGCTGCTGGGGAACGAAGGTGGGACAGTACAGCTGTGCCAGTCGTTGCTGTGTATTGGACACACATTAAAGTTCCACATGATTTTCAACGCCCGTCTAAATGCAATGGTTGTCATAGTTGGAAAACCACAGGTGAAAGTGATAACATAAGCGACCAGTGGGTTCCATTAAGTTAAGTTATTACTGTTATTGAATACACCTGTGCTTTTCCTACTCCTCCTCTCCTACTTGTCAAAATGTCTGATGTGAAAAAAAGATCTCTAAACAGTGTCTGCTTTACTGCAAGGCGGTACTGTTGGCATGCCAACCACGAATGTTGTTTCAGCTTGTCTTCCACCAAAAGCCATTCCAAATACTGGGAATTGTGAACGACAAATCAGCTGTTAAAGTGCAGGCGTAGCAACAGTAACTATTGGCGATAGAAACTGGCAAAGGGTCAATTTAAAAGTGGCCAAAAATTCAACACACATTGAAATCATCATCCACTCGAGATAAAATAAACATGTTGCCTGTTGTTGTTAAAGGTTTGTTTAAATCAGTAAACAACAGCAGTGCATCATTCATTTAGGGAAATAAAAGAAGAAAATATATATATATTTTTTTAGTGTTCTGCTAAGAGTTGGATGAGACCAGTGCTGTCATGTCTGTATGCTAAATATGAAGCCAAAGACGGCAGCCAGTTTGCTTAGCGTAGCATAAAGACTTAGCAGGTAAAATCTTGATTTGTAAAGTAATTAGTGACCAATAGCATTAAAACACAACCTCTGAATGGAAAGTAAAGATTAGCTTTGAAAACATGGTGTGTATGTTCATGCTGTGCGTTTCATCTCTGCAACACCCCACCCAGTGAAGAAGAGGTCACACTAGCGCTGTAATTCGTTTGTGATAGTAATACCGTTGCTTTAATGGGACAGCCGGGCCGACAGCATGTAAAAAGGCCAGAATTCAACCACGAGAACTTTAAAAAAAAAAAAAAAAAAAAAAAAAAAAAAAAGCACAAAAAGTAAGACATTAAATGAACACCGGTGAACAAAAATGCACCTTCGTATTCTGTTTCTCGTACAACAAGTGAGAAGTAGCATGGAGGGAGGGGACCAAGACTCTTTTAACATATTCTCCCATTTTGTGTCCATACATTATTTTTAGTAACGTCCCCGAGGTTCTCTCTGTGTCCGTGGATGCAAGGCTGCACTGGTATGTCCATGCTAGTTAGGCTGTTGAGGATGTGTGACGGGGAGAATAAGTCTTCAGGGTGAGCCTGGGCCTTTGGGATTCAGGGCTGCAGGGTCCACATTCACCAACAATATCCATGTCTGTGCAGACTCAATTGCTTGGACTCCATTACCCAAAAAAACAAACATTCAAGGCTCGTTTTCCATGCTGATAAACCTTAACCCATTCTAAATATATATTTTTTATATATATATATATATTTATATATATATGTGTATATTTTTTTTTTTTTTTTTTACTAACAGACAATGAGCTGGGGTTTTGTGAACAGAAATGGCAGCCACCTGTCTGTTTCTGCTATTTCGTTTTTTTACTCTTGATAGCTCTCTGTTGCTTTGTCCTTGGCATTGGGTAGCAGACAGTACCAGAAGTTAATGTAATTGTTACTGTGTTTAACAATAAATGTCTTAAAAACATACTGTAAGCTTCCCGGACTTAACCCCCTCCCCTCCCCCCTCCCTCCAGCCCCTTATTGTCCTAGAAGTGAACAATCACCATTCATACAAGTCAGTTCTGAAAATACAATGGCAAGTGACATTTTCCACCAAAATCTCATTGTGAAAAACAAAAAAATATATATATTTCACTCCCCCCCCCATCTGATTTGTTCAGCTTATCAAATGCTATGACTTTTGTTTTTCTCCGTCGCGTCGTACCAACATTCACCGATTTTGATATTGTAGAAGCTTTACAAAGACATAAATATAGAAGGATACAATACAGTAAAAAATACAAAATAAAGTTGATATAGTTTTTTTTGTTTTATACTTAAATGATAATTTACCAGAGGCAAACCCAGAAACGGATCTTTGACACTAGGCAATAAAACAACAACAACAACAACAACAACAACAACACTAGAATTACCCCCTGAGGTCAAATGATAAAAGAATAGCCAAGTCTCGAACCAGAGCTCGGTCCCAGATAACGCACTGCTCCCATGTTATTCATAAGTAGCGCACTACGTGCAGGACTATAGGCAAAATGTGGGTGTCCTGCGCGACACGTAGTCAACGTGTGCTATCCAAGAGCACTCGTTTGGGTGTTATTACTATTCTGGAGAGACGATAAGCTGAGGAGAACTTTGAAGGCACAATTATCTGAGGCAGAATATGCCTCGAGAATCAAACACAACGGTTGTGGTATTAAGAGAGTACGATTCCAAAAAGCGGAAAAAAACAAACGGGGGAAATAAAAGTTTACAGTTTCAGGTATGGTTTCAGTCTTAGAAACGGCGAGGCAGTGAATCAAGTTAAGGCCAAATTACTTGAGATCGTTCGATTGGAACGCTCCAACAGTAAAGATGATGTAAGACCTGACAAATCACACCGATTTGCAATACGATATCAGTTTTAATAACTCCTTTCTGGATTTTGTCATGGCCTGGCTCGCTACATAGATATTTTTTCTCACTGTTAAGTCAATCCTATTAAACAAGGCTTTTTCTTCTTATTCTTTTTTGCTTTACTCTCAGAGGTTATTATTATGCACAATAATGTATGTTACAAGAATATACATTAACTTCAGTCTATAATATCTCAGTAAGGAGTACATCCAAGCATTCAGGGTGAGGACTTTGGCTTTGAAAAGTTAGTCTACATATGCACAGATATGAAACACACGTAGAAAATGCACCATAGAGAAAAAGAAAAAAAAAGGACATGGAAAATAAAGGTGGGAGGGGAAAAAGGAAATGGACTAAATGGCTCATGCTGATCTACTGTCACTTATGACCATTTACTCACAAACAACCATTTCCTCAAAAAAAACTAGAAAAAAACACACAAAAAAGTTTTCAAGTTTTAACCTTTTCACACCAATCACATGATCTCCGATCACAGAAGTGTTGAGGGTCGAAAAGGAACAAGAAATGAAGAAAAAGAATGAAAGAAACAAAGACTGGGTTTTGGAGGGCTTCAAGAGGGAAAGTTCAATTTTGTCATTCCTCATGTGCAAGTCAATATAAAAATGCTACAACTCGTACGACTCTCTTGTCAACAAGACAGGTACAGGGCAGGCCAAGTTCCCCCCCCCCCCTGTAGTTTGCTAAATAAAAAAAGGGGCTCGGAAATTGGCAGGACAGCTTGCTCAAACGGTGACTCAACGCGCAGTATCCACTCCCTGTGTGTGTTTATTTTTTTTCCTCGCTCCGGCTCTTCACCTCCTCTGTCGATAGGTTAATGTTAAGGAGGAGAAACCGTGGGAGTCTGTATCATCACATCCAGAGCCAAAACAACATCTCCATCCTTTTGTCTCTTCCCTCTTATGGCAGAAGACTCATCTGAAACGTCCTTCCTCACTCTTTCCCTTCCTATGACGTCGGCTTAGGTCGGCCAGCCCGTTTTGCTTCTCTCTCCCACTGCGTGTCCCTCACTCGCTGTCAGTCTCTAGGTCGGAGTCGGACCACTGCACTGGGCTCAGTTTGCCGTGGCGCTGGGCGTACTCGATGACTGCCGTGTAGCAGAAGTAGTACTGATCCCAGGTCTGGATGCTGAATGCCCTCTGCGTGCGCATGCGCCGCACCGTCTGACGGATATCTACCGTGGCGATGTCCTCCAGCCGGGACAGGCAGATGTCCAGGGTGCAGAACGTGCCTGGTCGGGGGGAGCGGGGGGGACGGACACATAGGTGGACAGAAAGGAGACGGAGAGGTTAGACAAGAAGAAGTAACTCATACCGAGCAGGTGACAAACTAGAATCACTGCCTCGCGGTTGTGCGCCTCCACCAACCAGTCATGTAACAGTTTACATCCATGTGTGTCTAAAATGTCCACACTTTCATTTTCATTTTATCTTATTAGACATTTTAGTGAAATTGTCATGACTAGGATATAAATCTTGAGTTAGGGCCATAAACTGACCACCAAATTCATCCTTCCAGGTCATTCCTGAGATATTGTTTTCCCATAAATGAACGAGCTGACAGACCACCCAAAACACAATGCCTCCATCCACGCCGATCTCTGGCCTGGAGCCATAAAAGGATTCACTAATACTATAGGACCTCATTTTGCCAACAATGTTTTTTTTGTTTTTCTTTAAGAATATGTCAAAGGCTGGGTATCAAACCTCAATACTTTTATGTTTCAGACAATGAAAAAGAATAGAACAGAAAACTGGCTCATTATTTAACGGTTTTAGACTATTTAGATACATTTTAGAAGTTCTTGCACAACTGCTCGTCTTTAGGCAACATTAGACTTTTTGAACTTCGTCCAGCAAGAAATGTTTTGTATCGGTGCCAAAAAGATTTTTGGTAGAATTGAATAATTTGAAATGATACCCAGCCCTTCTATATTTTTCTTGTTTTAAAGTAACTCTGTATTACAACACAAACGCACATACCTCAGAGTTACACGGTCTTTGCATCAAAACATACAAATATACCTGATGAAGTGGCCCCTAAATGTATTAGAGAATGTGTTTGAACCCCACAGTGGCTCATGCGTTTACCTGTGCGGCCAATACCGGCACTGCAGTGCACAACCACAGGGGGGCCCCCTGGAGGCCCCGTCCAACTGGAGCCCAGGCTCTGGACCGCAGCCTCCCTCCTCTGAAGTACGTGCTCACGGAAGTCCAACATGGCAGAAGCACTTTTGGGCACGCCGAAGTCTGGCCAGCTGACGTAGAGGTAGTGGCACAACTCCCGTCTCTCTCCAGTCTGAGGAAAAGTCACGTCGATTTACAGGAGAAAAAAACTAATAGATTCTACATCTATTCAAAATACCTCTGAAGCCATTAACGATCATTTTAAAAGGCCATTTTATTATCTGAATAACACACCTAGATTTGTTAAGCCCTTTTGCAGGTTGGTGCGACTTACCTGTGTGTTGTAAAGTTCAAGATGGGAGAGCTTGAAGTCCTGAAAGGCCTGGATCTGCGTGTTCCTGACCAGGAAGTATCCGTGCTGCTCGGTCCAGCCCTCCTCCAGAGGCCAGTACTGACCACACTTGACCCGGCCGCGCTCCACCACCCTGAGACGCACAAAATCACACGCCGCTTGATCTCATCATCGGCCGTAGTCAAGGACAGGTTGTTACTACCACTTCTACCACTGAATTGACTCGGATGTAAAAAGGAGTCTCACCTGGTGGTCATGACAATGATAAGTACCATCTGTTCCCACACCATGCGCCAGAAGTCACCGAACGTTTTTGGCAAAGGACCTGATAGACGTAAAAGAGTGGGGTTGGAGCAGAAAAGGCTATTATTGAATGGAGGACTACATGACTATAAGAAGCAGTGGGGCCGTGGTTTGTGTCAACGACTGCTCACCCTGAGTTGCAATGTAGGCGTTGCTCCTCTTGTACCCGTCCATGAAACTGGCATTGATGTAATCCGACGTCTGCAAAACACAGAAAAAAAGGGGTGAGACTCACTGGTTGGCGTTAGGATCTACTGCCTCCTGCAGGAGGACATAGAACATTACAATCAGGGGTGCAACGGATCGCAAAAGTCCCGGTTCGCATAGTTTCATGGGTCTGAGTCACGGATCGGATCATCAAGAAAAAAATAGGGAGCATATATAACTTTTACAGATGCTCTAAATGCTTTTTTTGCGGTCGATTCCAATTGCCGATGAGCCATGTCGGCAGATACAGATTGTGGTTATCGTTGTTTTGTTTTGTTAAAGCAACGGGTATACAAGGCCCCTGACTATTTTTTTCCCCACCAACGACCCATTTAGTCCTGAAGCCAGTGTCAAATTACATGAAAACACACTAATTCAAATGATTAGAAAGTAAAAGATTGTTTTTTTTGTTGATACATTTTGTTTGGCATTAGTAGTTTTAATGATGTATCATAAGCTGCCTAGAAATTGTGTTGGGAAGTTTAACAGGTCATAACCCTCACTCTAATATCTATTTTATATTGCTGTGAAAACGTATCCTTCAAACAACTGGATTTATTCAAGTTTCTCATAAACTACATTTTACAAGATTACATTTGAACACATCATGATAACGTTATGATTTACCTTTGCCCAATACTCACTTTTATGAACAGAGAATGAACACATCATGATGTAACTCAACAGAACCTCCGTAAGTTAGCTGTAAGCTCCGGCGCTGCTAACGTTACTAGCTCTCCTGCTCCTTCAACACAGATTTGTTGAACAGTCACAATGTAGCATTATTAGAGATCTGCGACGGGATCAGTATGGATCACGGATCAACTAAGGTCCGTTACACCGTTAACTGCTATTGGCCTAATTTTTTAGCCCTGTCACTTAGTTGCAGTAAGCTGGAGTCACACATAACAGGAAATGAATCTACAGCAGATTCAGTCAATTTAAATGTCTTCAGTTTATAAGATTCATTTAGTTGCCAATAACAACATTTGCTCTGAAGCCATACCACTTTTTTTTATTTTGTCTGAGGACTTGGTCTGATTTTCTTAGTTTTTGGCTTGGTGCCTAAAAAAACCCGGCCTTTCCCGTTAACCACATGAAACCCACTGGATACGATAGTGTCAAGCATTCCTCCTTCCAGTCACACATATCAGATACAGCAGATAAGGACAGGTGAAGACATCACAAAGAATAGACCGCAATCCTTCAACATTTATGTTAACCGCTTCATTTTTGCTGATCCGCTATGCGCCCGCCACTAATTACTCAACTAAAGGCATCCAATGTATATCATTACATTCTCTAAGACATTTACCAATACATACTCCGTATGAGAAGGCGTAACAGAGGCCTGATGCTGGCTGCAAAGTCACAATTCAACAGGGAGCATCCCTAAAATCATCCATCATGAACCAAGTCTACACAAAATTTGTGAACGAAATATATCCGGAGATCTTCAAAATTAGAGAGAGCTAGAGAGAGAGAGACAAGTGAAGTTTGATGGAGTTGTACACACCTCATCCTCGTCATCACAGAGCTGGCAGAGTCGCACCCGTGACTGGTCAAGGCAGAGAACATCGCTGTACCGGTTCTTTATCTGATTGGACAGTTTTCTGCAAAAGACAGCATTGAGTACAATGTAACATACAATGGTGACATGAGAGATTCTAAACAGTGGGCTGATGTTATCTGCCACGTCGTTTTCACTTCACTTTGGTACAGATAGACTGAGGAGGAGCCTAATGGATAGAATATATTTTCATGTCTTACTTGGAGTAGTCAAAGGTGCCGGCTGGTGGCTCCTTCCGGATCTCCTCGTACTCCTGATAAATCCCCTTCTTCTTCTTTCTCTTCACATGTTCCACCAGATCGTGCACCGTCATGCCTCCCTGCTCCGGCACGTGAATAGACGCCTCCACGTAGCTGTCCTCGTCATCGGGGCCCCACGACGAAGACAGGGGCGGGGACTGGGAGGAAGGCTGGTGCGGCGGGCGAGGCAATGATTTCTGGGGTAACGGAGGCACTCCTTCTTCTTCTTCGTCTTCTTCCTCGCCATCCTCCTCCTCCTCCTCCTCTTCCTCCTCCTCCTCCTCCCTCTCGTCGTCATTCTGAGACCCGCTAGCGGAGTCCGTTACCTTCCCGTCCACCGCGTCCCCGTTGCCTACCTGGGAGAGCGGCGTGTCTGGGGGCGTGTCCGACTGGGGAGGGGCTTGGCGGCCACGGCCGTTCATGTTGGCGTTGGGGCTTGAGCCACCGCCGCCGCCGCCGGCCACACTGGCCCCGCTAACTGCTGAGCCGTTCCAGTGTTGGTGGTTCCCCTTGGCAGCAGACTGCGGGCTCGGCTGGTACAGACCTTGGCCTTGAGTCCTGCCCTCAGACGCACTGCAGTGGTTGTGCGAGTTGGCATTGCTGGCGTCGTAGCAGTTTGAGTTAGCCACGGCTAACTCGGAACCCAACTGCGTGTTGATGTGGGCGTGGTGAGGTGTAGCGCCTGCGCTCGCGTTGCTGCACTCTAAGCTGTAGGAGCGCAGCAAGCTTCCCACGCAGTCGTGCGTGTCGTGCTCTTGCGTGTCGCCCGCAATGTGCATGTTGACGCAGGACTGGATCCAAGCCACGTGGCTGTACTGGGATGTCCCGCCCAGGTGCTCGGGGAGGGAGGAGACTGGGATGTGATCGGCCAGCTCGTGAGCTTTCACTGTGCACACCTGGCATGGCAAAGAGAGAAAGCTCTTTTTAAAATGACTACCAAACATCTTACGGCATGACGTAATTCAAACGAAAAAAACACACACATACCCGCTCTCTCAGCTTCTCGCGCACGAATAGGCGGAGGACGGCGAAAGGGGCTCGGAACCATAGAGGCGACGACACAATGAAGACACATTTTAGACGAGCTGGAAACGCCCCCTAGGAAATACATCATCAATGATGAAAAGGTTTCTTCATGTCAGAGACCACTTTGACGCAGGCAGGTCTGAGAGCATAATAAAGGATGTTCCCCGTATTTACCTTGAGCAAATTGAGGATCTTGACGCAGAGCTCGTAGTCAAAGTTGCCATAGCTGGAGTTGGTCATGTCGTAGATAAATATGAGTCCGTCTCTTTGAGTTTGTAAACTGTTGAGCAATGAACAGGGTTTTCAAATTAAGAGCAGAGGAAAGGGGTCTAAAAGGAGCGGGCCATAAGTAATACATATCATTTTAAAACATGTGTTTGAGAACAACTTAGTGTGTTCGCAACAAACGCACACTCGAGTGATACATTTTCATGACGCTGTCTCGCTAAAGCCCATCAGCGTTGAGGTTCTCCTCCTGCAGTCACTGACGTCCAGACATTGTTGATTCAGAAATGAAGGAAAAACAGTCTGTAGCTGTTTGTGGGCACCCAGAGCTCTACCATAGTACCTCACGTGTATAAACCAAAGACTGTTTATTTAATAAACAATAATGTCGCTGCTCTACTTATTACGTTATTACGAGCTTTGATGAATGTTAGCATAGCCTGGCACAGATTGCTACAAACTCCAATCAGAAAACGAGCATTTTAAAAGTTGTTCAACTGTAGAGTTGCGTCCAGACCAGACAAAAGCACGAATTCCGACTTCATACAACTCAGCATCATTATGTTTATAATTCTGTATAATTCTGCATCCTTTTCATCAGTTAACTGCAATGAAATCACAGTTAAATCTGGTTTACTACCGTTGTAGTCAACCAGCGGACGTGTAGTGGGCGGCTGTGGCGTAGTGGAGAGCAAGGTAGTTCTCCAATCAGAGGGTCGGTGGTTCGATACCCAGCTTCGGCAGTCGATGTGTCCTTGGGCAAGACACTTAACCCCAAGTTGCTCCTGAAGGCTTGCCATCGGTGTGGACTGGATGTTGCATGAATGTTAGTTAGAGTCTGATGGTGGCACCTTGCATGGTAGCCTGTCATCAGTGTGTGAATGGGTGAATGATATGTAATATACTACTGACTGTAAGTCGCTTTGGATAAAAGCGTCTGCTAAAATGACTGTAATGTAAAAATGTAATGTGTAGCTTGCTACATACAGTGAATACTCTGTTATGCTCTGCTATGAATCCAGACATGACGATGTAAATAAACACAAAATGATCCCGCGGTCACTCACTCACTTGAGTAGCGTGGAAAATTTGCTGTGTGTTTGGTGTGAACACGGCATTAGAGATCAGGTAATACTTAGTTGTATGTATGACGGGTTGGGGCATCACCTCTCTATGGCTTTGTCCAGCTGATAGATGATGGCCTGCAGCACAGCTTTGTGGGTGGTGACGTCCGGCCGATGGAGACGAGCGGTGAAGAGCGCTAGAGCGGCACCCTTTGCATCTCGGCCAGGCTGGTGGGGACATGCAAAAAAATGTCATACATGCAAATTCTAAATCAATTGCGCATCCATTCTATGCGATTATTTTTAGAAAGGACGGCTATAAATGCTGATTATAAGCGTGCAAATTTTTTTGACCATCTTCTACTCCATCTCTGTTCATACAAAGACAGGCATACAGCTGCAGACCCACATACAAAATGACCAGCATGGGCATCATATTCTGTGTATCCTCCAGGGTGGCTCACAATTGCTTCCACACTCACCAGGACTGTAAATTTGCCACACAGCAGCTCGGAGCGTAGGGGCTCCTCGTCAGGGTTGATATTGATGATGCCCTCTTTGATTCTTGTGTTCTGATTTTTCAAAATATGATGACAGAGACAGGGGAGAGAAACGGACTGTCATTAGCGTGGACATTTAAAATAGAATGCAAAAAATAAACAAACATCATCTAAAAATGTCTTATGTTTTGAATTTTTCACGATGTTGCGCATCACACTGCACAAGCATGCTGCTTTCCAGTTTTCAGTAAGAGCTTTGTCATTCAGAACTGAATAACAGGTTATGACTTAGCAGGCTGCAGCGGAGAGCTTTCATCATATCATTAACGTTCGTCAGTTAAATAACAACACTTTTAACACTGTCTGCAGTTAACAGCAGCAAGAAACTGCGTCAAATGATCATTTTCCTTATATTTGTTTGTGATCATTGGAACCAAGGAGTTCAAGTTTATACTGCACCAACAAATCAGCCTGAAGACATTTTGCCAATTCAAATCACAAATTGCAATATTAGGAAAAAGGTCAGATCAATTTCAGAAAAATTGAATATTTTCTCTAGTTCCTTTAGCCCTAACGAAAACATGAAGTGTTTTGTTGATATTCATCTCACTTTTGACACAGATCAAACCACAGTACCTTGTATGCTTGGAAGAGGTCGATGGCTCTGGAGACGTCGAACTTGCGGGCCATAAGAAACTTTACAGCTGTAGGTTGGGACACGAGCCCAGCGCTGTGAGGCTGCTCCCTGCTTCGCACCTCACCCAGGAACTCCTCCACAGCCTGGACAAACGAAAGAGCGGAGGAGACGGAAGGACAAAGATGGGTGGGTTTGTGAGGTGACATTTAAAACAGAAAAGAAAAAAGCTATTTGTGTAGATGGGGAATAACATGACGAGGAGACGTGTAAAAACGCTTGGAATTGAAGGAGAAGAGCAATAGCAACAAAAGGACAGAGAGAAGATAGGTATCACAACTGACATGAGAACACGAGTCTCTCAGCCCCCTCAGCTATCTAGTTATCTCCATGCCAAAGTTACAAAAAATGTGTGACGCATATGGAAGCGGCAGGCTCTGCACATGGACGAGGCCATGGACGGGAGCACTCAAACGCCAGGAGACAACAGTCGGCTTGTTGTCACCACAGTGAGCTGCATCTCTCCTCCACATATGTCCCCAGCACAAGGAGAGTCTATGAATGGGTAACATCGGATTAACTCATCAGCGAGGTACAAAACTTGAATCCACTATCTCGCAGGGGACAAAGAAGAAGATGCCAAGTGAAAAAACGAATCCAAATACAGAGGTTTCCCTATGGGTTGTTTGACGGATGTGACGATGGGCCCAAACCTGCACGCATCTTGTCTCATTACCAATTTTTGTAATTAGATGAATGGCAAAAATATACACGATCATTACAAATATTTTATTTGCGGAAATAAATAGCATCCTCTGTTCAGTTTTAACTAGAATTTTCTATTTCACATTAGATAGCTTTGGCGATATATTATTTTGACTATGATGTCAGGAGGAAGGTCTGTATTGAAGGTAAAGTAGCACACTTCCACAATGAAAAACTAACATACATGTATGGACTGATGTCATCAGCACAGTAATGAGTCTACACACAAAATAAAACTGTGTATGTGGTCATTTATCCAGTCACAACACCTGGACTTAGATAGACTGCAACGCTGTGACTGGACACAGAGTCACAAAGTAACACACGTTAGAGAAACGTAACCAATTTTACATCCAAGCATTTTTAATCGTTCGTGATCAAGTAATGTGTGATTTGACCGCGCTCTCTTGCTTATATGTTTTGTTACTGCACCACATGTTTTCCCCTAAATGAATGTTCCCAAAACATGTTTGAAGAGCTGGTATAAACTTTTTAGGATTTGGGGGCACCATAACAAGTCAGGGAAGTTTATCTTTTTTTAAAATCACAACCATACTGTATGCTACCACCAGCACCTTGGTCGGGTTAATCCAAGGCAAAGGCAACAAGTCGTTGGGTTCAGCAGAGAGCTAAACCCTCAAAAGGTTTGGAACAGCAATCTGGTATGTGATGTTAACTATCCAGATACATATGTGCACATCTGGTATATGATGTTAACTATTCAGATACATATGTGCACATCTGGTATATGAGGTTATCTATCCAGATACATATGTGCACATCTGGTATATGATGTTAACTATCCAGATACATATGTGCACATCTGGTATATGATGTTAACTATCCAGATACATATGTGCACATCTGGTATATGATGTTAACTATCCAGATACATATGTGCACATCTGGTATATGATGTTAACTATCCAGATACATATGTGCACATCTGGTATATGATGTTAACTATCCAGATACATATGTGCACATCTGGTATATGATGTTAACTATCCAGATACATATGTGCACATCTGGTATGTGACTAACTATTCAGATACATATGTGCACATCTGGTATATGATGTTAACTATCCAGATACATATGTGCACATCTGGTATATGATGTTAACTATCCAGATACATATGTGCACATCTGGTATATGATGTTAACTATCCAGATACATATGTGCACATCTGGTATATGATGTTAACTATCCAGATACATATGTGCACATCTGGTATGTGATGTTAACTATCCAGATACATATGTGCACATCTGGTATATGATGTTAACTATTCAGATACATATGCGCACATCTGGTATGTGATGTGACTATCCAGATACATATGTGCACATCTGGTATATGATGTTAACTATCCAGATACATATGTGCACATCTGGTATATGATGTTAACTATCCAGATACATATGTGCACATCTGGTATATGATGTTAACTATCCAGATACATATGTGCACATCTGGTATATGATGTTAACTATCCAGATACATATGTGCACATCTGGTATATGATGTTAACTATCCAGATACATATGTGCACATCTGGTATGTGATGTAGATACACATCTGTATGTGATGTTAACTATCAGATACATGATGTGCTATCCAGATCATATGTGCACATATGATGTTAACTATCCAGATACATATGTGCACATCTGGTATGTGATGTTAACTATCCAGATACATATGTGCACATCTGGTATGTGATGTTAACTATCCAGATACATATGTGCACATCTGGTATATGATGTTAACTATCCAGATACATATGTGCACATCTGGTATGTGATGTTAACTATCCAGATACATATGTGCACATCTGGTATATGATGTTAACTATCCAGATACATATGTGCACATCTGGTATATGATGTTAACTATCCAGATACATATGTGCACATCTGGTATATGATGTTAACTATCCAGATACATCTATGTTAACTATCCAGATACATATGTGCACATCTGGTATGATGTTAACTATCCAGTATATCTGATAACTATCCAGATACATATGTGCACATCTGGTATATGATGTTAACTATCCAGATACATATGTGCACATCTGGTATGATGATGTTAACTATCCAGATACATATGTGCACATCTGGTATATGATGTTAACTATCCAGATACATATGTGCACATCTGGTATATGATGTTAACTATCCAGATACACATGTGTTAACTATCCAGATACTATGTGTATATGATGTTAACTATCCAGATACATATGTGCACATCTGGTATATGATGTTAACTATCCAGATGTGCACATCTGGTATATGATGTTAACTATCCAGATACACATGTGCACATCTGGTATATGATGTTAACTATCCAGATACATATGCGCACATCTGGTATGTGATGTTAACTATCCAGATACATATGTGCACATCTGGAATGTGACTAACTATCCAGATACATATGTGCACATCTGGTATATGATGTTAACTATCCAGATACACATGTGCACATCTGGTATATGATGTTAACTATCCAGATACACATGTGCACATCTGGTATGTGATGTTAACTATTCAGATACATATGTGCACATCTGGTGAGCAGCTCAGTAACAAGCGTGTCCTGTAAATAAGCTCACAGATCAGTGAACCTCGTGAATGCCTGGTGAGGATAAAACAAGTAGCTGTGCAACGAGGCTGTCATCGCACGTGACGTTTGGTGTTTGCCATAAGAGTCAGGCCGGCCCCTTTTACTAGAAAGCGACGGCAACAACAATGTCAGGAACCCGAGGATCACTTCTGTGAATCCTCGTGAGCCTGATAAGGAGCTAGCCCGCGGGCTCACAGCAGACTCTGCCCGGTGTCACGGTACACAGAGCGGACCGGCTCTTAACGTGACCACTGCTCGGGACGGTTTCATCCTCACACTTGGACCCACGTGGTCTTTAACGCGTAGAAAGACAGCGGGCGAGGGAATTCCCTGCCAGTCAACAATAGCTATTAGCATTAGCTAGCGGCTAGGT